>NW_027501541.1:0-32240 GCF_021521415.1 Bidens hawaiensis | reverse complement strand
CAATAAGAGGAAGACTGGCATCGCTATGAAGAAGACACCATGTCGTTTAATGTTTTATGTTTTATGGATTTATGTTATAATGTTTAAGACAAGATGGTTATATTATGAATGAATGACTTTTAAATTCCGTGAAAAGTTTTAATTAACTATGATTTTACGAATTATGTGAATGAGTAAATCCAACCAGCAAAAAAGTAGGGCACCCGGGTCAGGGGCCTTACAGTCTTACTCAGTAAATAATATGCAATTATTTCATTCTCCTTAGAAAATACATATTAAACCACCCCACAAAGCCCTAACGGTAGCAGTCATGGATTTGAGATTTAAATGTAGTCAATGAATTTCGATGTTGCGTTTAGCAACAATTATAACAAAAACCAAGTTTTCTTTTATTTCTCCTTTCCTTTTCTTTCTTCCCACTTTCCTTCCAATTTAGAAAGAAAACTTTTCCTTCCTTTTTCTTCTTTCTTTCTCACATTTTCCTTTCCTTTTCTCTCCTAAATGAAACTCTGGAACATATACTTTTATGATTTTCCTTTCCTTTCCTTCTAACAAAAACTCTTGAAACACAACTTATCTTTTGTTTTCTTCCCTTTCTTTTCCTTTCTTCTGTTAAGTGATTCTCAGAAACACAACGTAAGAAAGAAAGAAAAATAACATTTTTTTGAAACATATATACTATCTTAGAGCATCTCTAATGGTATGGAAATGTTTGAAACACAAACCACTTGTCTCTCTCCTACTCACCCACTAACCCCTCTCAAACCTCCTTCTCTCTCCTTTCTTTTTCTTCAAAGATCGTATCAAAATACGATACACTTCCTTCAATCTCTCATCCACTTGACATATTTCTCCTGCAAATAGAACATGATATGCTTTGAAAATCTTCCATTGGAGATGCCCTTAGTGAGGTGACGGTGAATGGGGATGTGAGTTGTCACGATGACGGTAGTTTAATTTAATGTAACTAAAAGGCATATGGGCTTGTAGCATACAACGTGACAAATTTTATAATAGTGACGCCCTTTTCAATAAATACACTCTCTTTTTATTAATTTACAATCGTTTGTCACCGTTTTTTAATTAGTATAAACTAGGTGACTTACCCGGCACGTTGTATCAGGCTGATGATGTTTGGCTGTTTATATGCTAACGCAAATTCAGTCGGCATCAGGTTATGTAACCGGAACTAAGCAAAATAGAATTAATTCGTCAACACCCAAATACATCAAATTAACATATTTAAAGAAAAAAAAACATGTCAAGGCGAAGAACCAATTTGAATATGGTATATTAGTGGCCCCTATATAGCTTCCCATATAGCTTATGATACGAAAAATAACATATTTAAACGATGTTCATGTGATCAGTAAAACATGGACGTTGCGACAACGAATCGACGCAAATTCGATGGGTATCGAATAGGTTCGTTATGGTATCGAAAATAACCTAAATAATAATTTTGACAAATTAACATTTTTAAACCAAAAAACAAATAAAATAATAATAAAAAAAAACCAAAAAGATATTCAAAGAAAGTCTTCACATGACAAAAAAAAATGACAAAAGAAACTTTTAGAGGTGGGACTTGAACTTGTATACTCCTTTTCCCAATCTCCTTTCCTTTTTTTGAAAGGCAAACGAAATCAATTAGAAACATTAGAAAGTACAACAGAGCCGGCCAAGCAAGCTGTTCGAACCGAACCAAACGCAACAACACAAGGGAAAACATAGCAAACCCACTTAAAAGCAACCAAACTTTTCCCAATCTGACCGTGAGAGCGAAGACCCACTCGACCTATTTTTAACCCAAAGATAACTAAGCGCTTTAACCTCCTCCACAACATTACCCACTGTCACAATCGAGCCATTATGCACCATATCCTTTCTAGCCTTCCACAAACACCACAGCGTGACGAGACAAACCGCATGAAACGCTTTAGCCTTTCTCTTTGAAAACTTGGAATATTTATATGACTCAACAATATCGCAGACACTAAACGCAAACAACTGAGGAACTTTACACCAAGTGGAGATGACCAGCCAAACTGATTGGGCTAAACCACACGACACAAAGATGTGTTCGGTAGTCTCTTCCATCAAACCACACGCCGGGCAATCCATCGAGTCCACACGGATATTTCGTTTCGTCAATAGAGATAACACCGGGACCCTATCCATTTCCGCTCTCCAAGTCAAGATACCAACCTTACCGGGGACCCAATTATTCCATTCGAACTTGTAATCCAACGAATTAAAACTAATATATCAACAACCATCATACCAAGTTATCATAATTGATAAAGTATCAAAAAGATTTACATAAAAATAAAACTAAACTAATAAAATATTAAAAAAATTTGTGGCACCAAACTTTTATATATTAATTAGATATAGCTTTTATATATTTAGCATTTGCTTAGGATGGTGATTAGTGAGTGAGTCAGATGTTAAGTACTTTTAGATGGACAAAATCAAATAAAAATTTATTACCTTTTCTTTTGCTGAAGAAATATTCAATATTTTAAATATAAATTGGTAACGACCAACCAAATTAATGAAATTATGTTTACGCGGCATTTGATGGGTTCCAGTCATCTGGACACGCTTCTTTTAATTTGTTCATTAAGAAAGTCATGCGACAATAATTGCTATCAACAAAAATAGAAACTGTATTGAGAATTTGTTTTTCTAGTGGTAAGAGGCATGCCATTCTTAAATGAAGATGTATGTTTGATTTTACTTGGGTCGGTTCGAAGGATATCTGGATGAAGGAACGAATCAGGGTTTTAGTTTCGGGTTTGAACCCAACAGGGGGCGAGGGTTTACGGATTTCATCTGGTTTCCGCGCACCAGGGAGCTTACGGTTTACGGTCTCACGGCGGTCGACGAATCAACCTTGGACATGATCCCGAAAGAATGAGCTTACACATAAGATCCTCTACCATTTAAATAAAAAACAAAAATAGAAATATGGGTAAATTTGTTTAGGGAAAATATTTGCATACTAAGAAGTCAGGAATTAATATTATATGTTTACTTTTATTTTGTTAGGTTATTTCTTGTGTATTTATATTAGTTTTAATAAAAAACAATATGCTACACAGTAACACCAATATATTTAGTTATTTTTAAAAACAAAACTTTTACATAAAATATGTCAGCCTTTCATCAAAGATAAATGTTAAACTTTTTAAACTAAAGGTTATATTTCTCATATCGTATTAAATGATTTTAGCATAAACTGTTAGAATTATACAAAACAAATACCTGCGTGGGTAACATCTAGTAAAATACTTAGGGTGTGTTTGGCAGAACTAGTTTGTAGTGTTAGCTGAAAGCTGGTGGCTGATAGATGTTAGCTGTAGCTTTTTAGATATATTTAAGTGTTTGACAGAGTTGTTGGAACTTTTAATAAAACTAGCTGGGTGCCCGCGCGGTGCAGCGAAGTGGAAGTTCAACATGACATCAACCGCATAGTCAGTATCGGTACATGATTCACCTGATGACAGTGCACAAATAACCCGAATGTAGACGTGCAATTCGTGCAAAGGCAGTACGAGTGTAACCGGTGGTGAAAATCAAGAAGCAAAGTTGAAATATACAGTAATTTCAAGTAGATAATTTTTTAAACCAACCTGTTTTTATCTTAATCCTGTTCCAACCCGACACTGTTCTAATCTGAAACATGTTCTGACTTGCCCCTTTCGACTCAAAACCGTACCGACACGAACCAAACTAAATTAACCCTTTTTGTATCAACTCGTTCCGACCTTAATTTGGTCTTACACATTACCTGAGCTCGCCTGACTCGACTTGTTGCCGATCCTAACCGGTAATCACGAAATATATTAATTTTTTAAAGTTAAATACGCATAGCAATATCATACTCAAATTAAAGAGAATAAAATGCTCGTATTTACGATGTAATTATATATTTATATATATATATTAACATGCGAAAAAGTTATGATGCAATATGTAACTATTATACAAATTAACAAAACCTTTTGAAAGTTTAAGTACCAAATTTGTAAAATTTTAAATATAAAAGTTACAAGCTTTTTCTCAATCGCTAGTAGTTGAAGCTTTGAGCTTCAAACTTTTTCTTCTAACCTAAAATTTTTAAGCTACTCCAACCAAACAAGACTTTCTATTAAATATGAACTTTTTTTAAAGTTTATAGCTAAAAGCTTCTAAAAACTCTTCGTCAAGCATACCCTAAACTTAATAAATTAACATATCATTAATAATTATCCAGTTCTCAATGTTTTGTTTTGTGCCTTCAGTATGTTTAAAGGTCATCCACCAGCCACCAAGTGCAAATTATATGTTTTACATGATATTATTGGTTAATAAAGTATTGGTTGAGTCTTGTAAAAATATCACTAAAAAGAAACTCAAAAATCTTTACAACAAAGCCGTAATAATAATCAATTTACAATAGCCCAAATTTAGAGTATGAGAAGATTTCATTTCATATGAAACAATGATTCGCAAGAACACTCTCATAGTGTTCAGTGATGAGTCAAAAATTAGTTAGGTAAATTGGATACAAACTTATTTTATTTCATTTTATTATATTGGAAAATGGGATTCTAATAATCCAAACAACCAAGTATTGGCTCATAATAATCCCAATTAACAATTTTAACGGTGACAATCCCAACTATCAGTTTTGCTACTGACAACAACTCTGGTCTAACAAAATGTTAACTCCGTTGGTTATGATCATTAAGTTAGTGTTAAATGACTGAAATACCCATGCACCCCATTCTGGTTACTATTTCTCCAGCCACTGTCCCTCATCTCCGGCCACCGTCCCTTCGCCATCTCCAACCACTGTCACCTTTCACTATCTCCCGCAACACACCATTTTGCCTGCCCCCATTTCCGACCAAATCGCCAACATCCACACCTACAATTTGCTGATATATCTACTAATTAGGACCACAGGAAAACCAGAGTCGCCGTCAAGGGTGGAACCCTAACGCTGCCCCCTACAACATCGTTCAGATCTGGCTGTCACAATCTTAAGACCCCGGAATAATGCCAACGTTCATCATCGGACTATCGAAACCCTATAGTGTCACCGGATATAATCTTGACAACCATTATCACCTCCGCCACATGAACCGACAAAAACCCAAGCCACCGATCTGGCTTTTAAGAGCAACCGTAGCCACGGGCCGTCGCTTGTCTAATGTTCAATAACCACCAATCGGAAACCTTCACCGGAAAATCGTGATGGTGATGGGTGAAGAGATACGGGTCGACGGAATATTTGTAGTTGTACTGGCCTGAGATGATGAAGAAGACGGTTGCTGGGCAGGCCAGAGATGGTGAAGGCGACGGTGGCGGGCCGGAGATGGTGAAGTTGACGGTGGCGCGCCGGAGATGGTGACTGGAATAGTGTTTTTCGTGATTTGTGAGGAAGAAACAAAGAGCTATAATGTTAATTAAAATTTAAAAATCGTTTTAAGAAGTTTAATAAAGTTGTAGTGTAATTTTTTTAATATTGTTTATATTTTAACGAAGGGTATTTCGGTCATTCAATACTAATTTAATGATCATAACTAACGGAGTTAACATTTTGTAAGACCAGGGTGGTTGTCGGTAACAAAACTGAAAGTTGGGATTGTTACCGGTAAGATTGTTAGTTGGGATTATTATTGGCCAATACTTGATAGTTTGGATTATTAGAATCCAATTTTCCTATTATAGTTGACGATATCTCATAACACATATTAATAACCTACTGTTATTCATAGCCAAGTTTTTAAAACTAACTTGTAATTTACCAAAAGTACAAAAAAATATTTTTATTTTATATTAATTTTATTACTACTCACCCCATTAAAAGTGTTTTAATACTTTTCGTGAAAGAAACAGAGGTCACCTTAAAAAATTTAAAACAACTATCTTTTTGTTATTTTACATGCGCTTAGCTTTTTATTAAAGAAAATTGGCGTTGTTTTAAAATTTAAAGAACTAGAAGTGTTTTTAGAAGTTTAACATAAAACTATTTAACTGAAATAGATAAATAAATAAATATTATTAAAACAACGCTGTTGAAATATTTATAACAAATGTTATGAAACTTAGCCTTTTAACTATGTGTATATAAGGCTATTATAATTAATAAGTTTAATACTTAATTATTTTGTTAATAGCTACATAAATATAAATATAAAAATTAAACGCACAAGTATAATGAATCAACTTATGTAAATAAATAAGACAAAACAGCAAAACTAGTCATTTATGTTTGTACGTTTTTTCAATGGTTGCCCTTTCGCAAACTTAATAGCAGAAACATCCTTTATGCTTAAAAACTCTATCACGTTATGTCATTTCGTCCTAACCCAGTTAACTTTTTTCGTTAAATCTGGTCATGTGCAACACACATGAGGGTACTTTTATAACTTTACACATTTATTTAATAAATAAAGACAAAACAGCAAAACTAGTCCTTTATGTTTGTACATTTTTTCAATGGTTGTCCTTTCGCAAACTTAATAGCAGAAAACATCCTTTATGCTTAAAAACTCTATCACGTTATGTCCTTTCACCCTAACCCAGTTAACTTTTTCCGTTAAATCTGGTCATGTGCAACACACATGGGGGTACTTTTGTAACTTTACACATTTATATAATAAATAAATAAATTATACATAAAAACAAATAAGTCTCTTTCTTCTCTCTCCCTCATTACTCTTTGCCAACACCAACCACACAACAGTCACCCCACCACCAACTCTTCGGCTGTTGCTAAAATCCGGCAGCCATCAATCACCACCGCAGCTTCAAGATTACGGTGGGGTTTCATAACAACCAAACATATATGTCAACCCCACCACAACTTCGACATCTCGCCGACGTTCCTCACCACCACAACTCCGACTTCTCACGGACCGTCGTCACCACCACCACGGCCGCCACCGCCAAGACAATAGTCTTCTCTCCTTTGCATATCCAACAAATCTTAAATGATAAAATCCTTAAAAACAAAACCCTAATTTCTACTTTTTCCCAAATTGCATTTCATGATTTCATCTGAAATTGATGTTCTCCGATTAAGTCTTCTGCTACTGTTGGCCATATATAAAATCCGGTTGTCGAAGTTTGTGTTGGGAGAGAGACTTAAACGCCGTCAACCACCACTACACCAGCGCCGTCAACCACCACTACACCGGAGAACTTATCCGGTCACTGTCACGAATACCTAGACCGCCTCCATGTTCTTCAGTATAGCCGGTCAGGTACAACCTCCATATTTGAAGAAACACTAATCGACCCCGGGCAGATTACAGATAATCTGGGGGTTAAATAGATGTTTCCCACGAGAGATTAGATCCGGCGAAGATGGTTCTTCTGATAACCTGCAAAACAGACACCGTGAGCTCGTCACTGAGAAGGGGGGGTACCTCCTTGTGACCACCCTCCGGCGTGAGAATCAGACTAGATTCCTCTTGAATATAAGTGTATATTAAGAGAATGACTAGAGCAGATATCAGGTAATATATCAAGATATGAGATATGAGATAAGATATAAGATAATCATAGCATTCCAAGGTGTTGGAGTATTTATAGCCGAAGGTAGGTTTCCAAGAAGGTACAGCCGGCTGAATAGTGTTCCAGTTCTGCCAACTGTGGGCTACGCACATGCCATGCTGGTGGTTGGTGGATAGGCAGCGGCTGATAGTGACCAGGCCGGCTGTATACTATTCCTGTTCCACCAACTGCAGGCCATGCCATGCACGTCTTCTGACAGGTTGGTGAGTAGGCAGCGGCTAATAGTGACATACAGTACAAGAGCGTGCTACTCGTCATACTGTTGTCAGTGAGCTGTCGTATCCTTGGTCAGATCTTTTGTCCATACCTCGTCAGGTACAGTACAAAAGATCCTCCAGTATCGTACGGACTGGCTCATTTGGGCGGGAGTTCTCCCGGCTTGCTCACTCATTCTTCAGGTGACATTACTGAATTATTTAAGAGTTAAGTGCCTTGTGCGTGTAGCTTTGCTGCGCAGGTAGCCTTCCCTGATGGCTTGTATCCGCAGCTGCGGGAACAGGCGGAGTACTTCACACCATTGGGAGGCTTTTCCTGCGGGAACAGTTTGCGTACTGCGCGTAAGGACGTCACGTCTCTGAGCATGGTGGGTCCTGCGGGCCCAGTTGGTTTCTACGCAGACGTCCCTCTTCAAGGGGTTGCGAGTTTAGCCTTTGCGCAGACGTCCCTGTTGAAGGTGAGTCTTTTCGGGTTCAACTGCGCAGACGTCCCTCTTTGATGTGAGTCTTGCGGGTCCAACTGGGCTCTGCTGGGACCTACCTCTTCAAGTCCCCCCAGTCCAATGTTCTTCTCATGAATTGTTAATAAGTGAGGTGAACTTTTGGACTTAGGCAAAGGGTTTTGAAAAGGGTTTAGTTTTAAGGTTTTCCATGGGGATTCTTCCCGCGGAAGTCCTAATGTCACGTGCAGAAATTCCCGACTTTCCTGCTTGATCTTTGGGCATGATGCGGGTAGGTCAGTAACCTCCTCGCAAGTCAGGAGCGTTGAGTCCCACTTGTGTAGATTCTCCATGAGGTTTTGGTAGTTTTGAACATAGTGATCAATTATGTTTAAACCACCAATTCCATCTTGGAGCTTCAAACAATCTAGTTCTCGACGTTCCCGCTATGCGGGGATGTTATTCCCGTTTCCACAAGCATGGCCCAGAAGATCCTTCTTGGTTTCAATTCCCTGCGGAGTGCTAGGTATGTGAAGGGTTTCGCCTTGACACTGTACCTGCACTCGTCCTATAGTTACTTTACTTCCAAGGTATTCCTGGCTTCAATTCCCTGCGGGTGCTTAGTATGTGAAGGGTTTTGCCTTGACACTGTACTCGCACCCGTCTTATGGTTACTTGGTTGCCGAGGTATTCTTGGCTTCAATTCCCTGCAGGTGCTAAGTATGTGAAGGGTTTTGCCTTAACACTGTACTCGCACCTGTCTTATAGTTACTTGGTTGCCAAGGTAAGGGGTATATTCCCGCTTACTTTTGAATCTTTTTGAAATTCGAAGAGTTGGTGAAAGGATAAGAACAGTCCAAACTGTTGAAACGTTGTCCGACGGTTTCTTCTAACAGTGTCAGGACGTGCAGGAAGTTATGGCGACGTGAAAGTACATGGTCATTCCAGACGCTTTTTCAGGCGCGTGGGCGCGAGTTTTCGGGCGCGTGGCCGCGAAATTTATGGCATGCGTCCTTTCGACAGCTGTTGCCAGCTTGGTCTTTGCCACGTGTCATAGTTTCATTGCACCTGTGATTTCTCTCTCTTCCGCATTAAATTCATCGCATTTATTGCGATGAGTATATAAAGGGGGAGAGGGTCCTTTGTAATCCACACTTTCACTTCTATCTTCTCCTTCTAAGCGATTTCCGGCGAATATTCTTTCTGAAATCGTTGCCTTTCATCCTTCCAGAATGTCTTCTTCCCATGATGTTGAGGCTACTGCCGAGGAGTCTGACGTGTTCGTCGAGAATCTGTCGTCCACTTCCGATAAGGACGATAAGAGTACTGCTGGCGAATGCCAGTGTGCTCTTCCGGCCGACCTCTATCAGTACGTCGTCCGGAAGTTCATGCTCGAGCCGTTCGAGCCTGAGTTTCCGGAGCCACACCAGACGGTGTACGATGCCCCCAAGGGCAAGATAGGGGTGTACGCTGCATTCTTCGTCTATGGGAATCTCAGGTTCCCATTGACGAAGTTTGTATACCGTGTTCTGGAGAGACACGGTGTGCATCTGACTGAGGTACACCCGATGGCGATCGCCAAGATCCGGCACTTTGAGTGGGTGTGCCTCATTCTGGGCGTGGAGCCCCACGTTGATCGGTTGATGACCTTCTATTCCTGGAGGTGCATCCAGGGGTGGTACACCTTGGTCAATCGGATCAAGGGTTTGAAGATCTGCGCTACCGAGCGCAGTCTTCGGTCGTGGAAGCGGGAGTTTTTTTATATCTCCGCTCGCGTCGTCCCCCTTGCTATGACGTTTAAGAATGGGAGAGCACTCCCCGCCCTTCACGCCCTCAACCACCAGGAGGCGGAGTGGTTCGCCAAGATCTCCCGGATCCAGACTCCGGTGTACCGCTTTGCGGAGTCCGGGATGGTGATGCTCGGGATGAGCCGGGTGTGGAAGGAGGCGTCACAGATTCCCATCGTCCTCGAATACAGTTTGAACTCTGTCCCTTACGGTATGCTCTGTCTTCTTTGTTGATATAGGTTTTTCTTCTGTTTCTTTTTTTATTTCAGAGGGAAACGACTTGCAGTCTCTCCTGCAGCCGCGGGAGAGTGATGGTCCCGCTCGGATGGGTACTCGTGCTCTAGATGAGCATGAGTTGCCCATCCTTGAGCAAATGGCGGATCGGTTCGTGGAGGTCTACCCGCCAGGCCACGAGATCCTGAGCGCCAGGCGGCCAGGTAAAGAACTTTTTGACCCTCGCCCTCTCAATGCTCAAACCTCTGCAGGAATTCCTCTAATTTTGTCATCTTCTGATGAGGAATCCGCAGATGGTCCTTTATTGGCGAGGAAGAAGAAGGCTGCCGGCGGGAAGGGGAAGGCGAAGGTTGCCTCCACTGCCGATCCGGGGAACCGGTCAAACTCGGAGACCGAGAGCGAGGAGGCGGCGGGGAACCCAGGTGGTGTTGATACCACTGCTCCGGAGGCTGAGACGACTGTCACCTCCGAGCAGCCCAGGACGACGACGGTGACCGGTATGAAGAGGCCGGCTCCATCTGGTTCGTCCCCGCCTGTTCGCACCTTTAGGCTCAAGAAATCCCGTAAGTATAATCTTCCTTTACTTTTACTGCATAGCTTTCCACCATTATACTTATATCTTCTTTGTGTAGGCGTGGATGCTACCGCATTCCAGGGTGGAGCGGGAGGTAGCAGTTCTGGACCCATGAAGGTAGGTTTGGTCAACCTACCTGAGGCGATGACCCAGGCGACTGCGCCTGCTTCAGTTGGTTCAGTTACTCACCCGGTTGAGCCAACTGTTCCAACTGTGACGACGTCCCCGCCGGCTGTCAGTGCCATATTTACTGATTCCTTCACTGAGCCGGCGGTGAGTGTTTCTGTGGATTCTTCCGCAGCCGCGGCCGCGGTTGTGAGTTCACCTCCGCAATTTTCTACCGCGGCGGCCTCCGCTATGCCTCCTCCGGCGCCGGCGACTACGGCCGGTGCTTCAGGTATGTCCGGGGTTGGGGCGTCAAGCCAATCTCTGCCTCCTTCCCATCTGCCTGACCTCTTGGATGGATATCCGTTAGGTTCGGGTGATGGGTTTGGCGGCTACAGGCCTGTCGTCGACCCTACAGGTGCGTAGGGTTATTTTGGCCTTTATTATATATATATATATATATATTTTATCATCTTTTCCTAACTGCTTTTTGCTTTTGCAGTGTCGGATTCCAATGAAGTGTATGTTCCACAATGGAACATCCGCCGAGGAACAACCCTTCGGACGCCTGTAGAATGCGTCGAATGGGCGCGCCACGCCGCCCCCGCTGGTGCACTGGGGGAAGCCATGTCCAGCTACCAGGAGGGTAGGCTGTCGAATGAACTGCGGATTCTCCTTGCCCGGATGCAGCCGCGCGTCGAGTTACTTTGTCGTGAAAACGACAAGTTAAAGACGGCGCGTAGCCTGGAAGTGGCTCAGGCGCGGGCCATCCGGGAGGAGAACAAGAGGCTTGCCGCAGTGGCTGCGGAAAAGGAGAAGGCCTTCCAGGCCCTTGAAGTTGAAGTTCAGGCCCGTCTTGAGGCCCGTTCCAAGGCTGCCCAAGCTGTTAATGAACAGCTTCGGCTGGCTAAGGAAACTGCACGGAACGCAACTGAGAGGGCCACCAAGGCTAAAGCTGTTGCTGAGCCTCTACGCATTGAGAATGAAGAGCTTAAAGCCAAGCTAGAGAGGCTCCAGCAGGCTCATGATGCCTTGGCTATGGAAGACGCCAAGAAGCTCCAAGAGATCTTGGACCAGAGGGGCGTGCTTCACCACACTGAGCGGAAGCTAAAGGGCGTTGAAGAGGCTACTGCTAAGGAAGTGTTGCTCGCCAACCTTAACAAAAGTGAAGCCGAACGCGCCCGTAACCAAGCTCAAGCTGCCCTCCAGGAGGCTCTGGTTGCCAAGGAATGCCTTCTTCGAGAAGCGTTGTCTCAGGTATGCGTAATTTCATAATATCTTTACGCTTTTCTTTGTACATAGAAAAGGTTTTGATACTTGTATTTTTTCTTGTAGGTTGTGCATCGAGTCTTCACGGACACATCATACGACGATGCCATGAGCGCAGCCCTCAACGCTTCTCATGAGGATGGGGAAAAGGCTGGCTTCCTGCTTGGTCTAGGGTTCGTTGAGAAGGGCATCCCGCCTTCCAACTTCCCTTTATATGATGTGGATACTGAAGTTGTATATGACCAAGCAGTGAACCAGTATGCCGCCTTCCCGCATCCGGTGGTGGAGAAGGTGAACGAAGTTGCTGCTGCTGATGATGGGCTAACCATTCTTAAGACCTTCCTTGAACCGCCACAACCAACTGATGGTGCGGGTACAAGTGGGTTTGGAGGGAGTGGTCCTGAAGCTTGAACCTTTAGATCCCTTCCCACTGTTAGGATATGTTTACATTGTATAGATTTATATTCTTGTAGGCGGGTAGTTACCCGGCCATTCTTGTAATACTTGAATTATTATGGAATACAAATCTTTGTGCGGGTAGGACCGCTACTTTCAGTGGATGACTTGCTTTATAAACGTTATATGACGTGCTTATGCATACTATAGTTTAATTTGGCACTTGTTTTGTCGCATAAACAATGTATGATTCGCTTTTGCATACTGTAGTTTACCTTAGCAATTTCTTAAGTATTTTGAATAAGTTAACCTATCAACGTGGCAGATAATAGGTTAAAGTTTTGCTTCCTCTTTCGTGATTGTGCGGGTAAGACCGTCACTTGCACTTAGTAGGATGGCTAAACTTTACCTATATCTGACCTGCGTGGAGGTTTTCCTCATTTTTTCCTTAGAAATTTTCTAAGTGTTTAGAATAAGTTAACCTTTGAACGTGGTAGACAATAGGTTGAAGTTTTGCTTCCTCCTTCGTGATTGTGCGGGTAAGACCGTCACTTGCACTTAGCAGGATAGCTAAACTTTACCTATATCTCACCTGCATGGAGGTTTTCCTCATCTTTTCGTTATAAATTTTCTAAGTGTTTTATAAGTTAACCGTTCGACGCGCGGTTGTCAATAGGTTAGTTCGGTTTCCTCTATCATGATTTGTGCGGTTAGGACCGGCACTTTCATTTAGTGGGATCACCAAACTTTACCTATAACTGACCTGCGTGAAGGTTGTCTTCATCTGTTTTTTGTGCTTACGCGGGTTTTGCCGCCGCCCACACGCAACGATTTCTTTACACATTTATGCGGTGAAAACCGGCATCAGTGTTTTGAATAAATTGACCGTTCGACGCGCGGTTATCAATAGGTTAGTTCGGTTTCCTCTATCATGATTTGTGCGGCTAAGACCGGCACTTTCATTTAATGGGATGACCAAACTTTACCTATGACTGACCTGCGTGAAGGTTTGCCGTTTTTTGTGTTTATGCGGGTTTTGCCGCCTTCCACACGCAACGACTTACTTCCCCACTTATGTATGCGGTGAAGACCGGCGCATTAGTGTGGAAAGTTCATAAGTATAAATGTAAGACCATCAGCGTCAATGTGATAAGGAGAATCATTTCCATTAAAAGTGGCTCTGGGCCTTTTCTTTTACAAGTTTGGAATTGATCTACATGCAGATTGTGTAATTGAGCTCCCTTCCATGTTCTTGGGAGTGTCATCGAGCCTTTCGAGCCGATATGCACTTGGTTCGGAATCTCGTTGTTTACGCAGTATGTAGTCTCCAACATTGAAGCTGCAGTTTTATTCGTGTTTTCCCCAACTGGGGTTCTACACGCATCAGCCTGCTCAGCGTTCGTTACGCCACGAGGTGCGCGAACGTCCCATCTCTGACAAATGCTTCGACGATGTCCTTCACGTCTGTGCATTCTTCAGTGTTGTGGCCTTTTGTCCTGTGAAAGTCACAGTATTTGTTCCGATCAGCATTGTGACGATGTCGGATTATTGGAGCCTTTGGCCATGGGAGCTTCTCAGTGGCGAATATCTCAGTGACGCTTTTGGTGAGTGGCGTCCATCTGGAGTTCTGGTTCGACTGTACGTTATCCCTTCCGCCTAACCGATGTTGCAAGCAGGATGAGGTGTCAAAGTTTACCCTTGACTGCCAAATGCCTAGCTTCCGCTTTTTGTTTAGTCGGGCGGTAAGGACGTTGTCTTCTCTTGTTTTTTGGGTGTAGAGGTTTGTGCTTTGGGGGAGATCTCTACCCAGTTGCTTCTCCGTTTCCGCAAAACGTTTAGCTGCTGTCATGATGGCATCCCATGTGGACGGCATGCCATCTTTACCCGTTAAGGTGCGGATGAGCTCTGGGTCTTTCGCGCCCTGGATGAAAGCAGCGCGAACAAGATCTTCGCTAATAGTGCCCAGACTTAGCTTCTTTGAATTGAAGCGCGTGATGAAGTCTGGTAAGGACTCATCTTCCTCTCGGATGCAGTTGAGGATTGTCCATTGCTCTTCGGTATACTTTCTTTGTTGGCTGAAGTGTTGGCTGAACTTCTACTGGAAGTCTGCCCAATCGTAGATGTGGTGGACCGGTAGACGATCGAACCACGCTCTAGCTGGCCCAACAAGCGTCATTTGGAACATGTAACACCACGTAGGTTCCGTCCAATTACTGACGGTTGCCCCCGCTATGAATCTGTTCAAATGATCGTCTGGATCAGATATACCATCGTAAGTGCCGATGTTGGACATCTGTTTGGCACTTTTCGGGGCGATTGCTTCCGCAATGTCCCTTGCAAATTTGGACGTTCCCGCTTTTGCAGCAGTTGGTCTAAATGTTTTGGAGAAGTCACGTGGGTTTCCACCCGCGTTTTTTGGTTTGAAGGTTTCTCCAAAATGCCTTCTCGGTTGGGAGTCCGTTTCCTTACGCTTCCCTTTCGCCCTATGACGAGGGTTTGCGTCACTATCGGATTCCTCCGAATCATCGTCCAAGTACTCTCCGAATTCATCAGCCTGTTGGATTGAACGTAAGCGTTCGTCCAACTCAGCTTGGAATTCTTTTTGACGTGCTTCCGCCCACGCTTTAACTTCATCGAGTGTTTGGCGGGGGAGCCTCGTTCGTTGTCTCTCTAACTGGGTATCGGTGAATCCCAGTGAGAGATTATTTACTGCACTTGCCCCAGCTCGGGTAACTGGGGTAGTGTTCGTAAAATTTACTGCACTTGCCCCGGTTTGGGTAACCGGGGTAGTGTTCGTAAAAACTGTGTAGTCGCCGGTATTCCCCCAGTAGCTGGGGTTGTGGTTACCGGGGCTTCTTGGTCACTCGTTGGTTTTGGGACCGAAGTACCTTTAACCATCTTTCTAGAAGTTTTGAGAAAACTGAAAAAGAATTAAGTTCTAGCTTTTATGCACGGATGACGCCAATGAAGAAACACTAATCGACCCCGGGCAGATTACAGATAATCTGGGGGTTAAATAGATGTTTCCCAGGTGGGGTTAGATCCGGCGAAGATGGTTCTTCTGATAACCTGCAAAACAGACACCGTGAGCTCGTCACTGAGAAGGGGGGGTACCTCCTTGTGACCACCCTCCGGCGTGAGAATCAGACTAGATTCCTCTTGAATATAAGTGTATATTAAGAGAATGACTAGAGCAGATATCAGGTAATATATCAAGATATGAGATATGAGATAAGATATAAGATAATCATACCATTCCAAGGTGTTGGAGTATTTATAGCTGAAGGTAGGTTTCCAAGAAGGTACAGCCGGCTGAATAGTGTTCCTGTTCTGCCAACTGTGGGCTACGCACATGCCATGCTGGTGGTTGGTGGATAGGCAGCGGCTGATAGTGACCAGGCCGGCTGTATACTATTCCTGTTCCACCAACTGCAGGCCATGCCATGCACGTCTTCCGACAGGTTGGTGAGTAGGCAGCGGCTAATAGTGACATACAGTACAAGAGCGTGCTGCTCGTCATACTGTTGTCAGTGAGCTGTCGTATCCTTGGTCAGATCTTTTGTCCATACCTCGTCAGGTACAGTACAAAAGATCCTCCAGTATCGTACGGACTGGCTCATTTGGGCGGGAGTTCTCCCGGCTTGCTCACTCCTTCTTCAGGTGACATTACTGAATTATTTAAGAGTTAAGTGCCTTGTGCGTGTAGCTTTGCTGCGCAGGTAGCCTTCCCTGATGGCTTGTATCCGCAGCTGCGGGAACAGGCGGAGTACTTCACCATTGGGAGGCTTTTCCTGCGGGAACAGCTTGCGTACTGCGCGTAAGGACGTCACGTCTCTGAGCATGGTGGGTCCTGCGGGCCCAGTTGGTTTCTACGCAGACGTCCCTCTTCAAGGGGTTGCGAGTTTAGCCTTTGCGCAGACGTCCATGTTGAAGGTGAGTCTTACGGGTTCAACTGCGCAGACGTCCCTCTTTGAGGTGAGTCTTGCGGGTCCAACTGGGCTCTGCTGGGACCTACCTCTTCAATATTCACCCGTCGGCTACCATCTACTCCCGCCTCATCCATCTTTATCGCCACTACGGTTGTCGGTTCCACCTGATTTCATCATTCCCTCCTTTTAAACCGACCTTTCTATCATCCAAAAACCTTTGGATTTATGGATTTTTAGGTGGTGGTAATCCGGTGGTGTGGGTGGTCGTCGGGAGCTTGGCGGTGGTGGTGCAGAAAGAGAGTGAGAGAAGAGAGAGAGAGAAATGGAGGACATATATAATTCTTTAAAATGATTATTATATGCATTATATTTTTAATATTGTTTTAATTTATTAGTGAAGTAAAATGACTAAGATACCCTCATGTGCAATGCACATGAGGTGATTTAACTGATAAATTTAACGCTTGTTAGTGAAAAGGACGGACCGTGCAACAAATTTTAAACATAAGGTATGTTTTCTGTATTAAGTTTGCGAAAGAATAACCATTGAAAAAATGTATATACATTTAGACTAGTTTTGCTTTTTTGTCAATAAATAATATAAAAACAGCATACGTTTATTTCCCAAAATTAAATAACAAAATATTATATAAGAAAAACATAACGCCTATCTCTTCTATATTAGTTCAAACCAGAGCAGAAGGTTTGTCTGTAGCCGAAAGCAACTTACGTTAAACCTAAACCTCCATTGAAATCCTCAACCCTTCTTCTCTCAATTAAACGATCCACTATTTTCACACCATTCTCACAAACTACCTGAATTATTGATCTATTTCAACAGCAAATGTCCATGTCACAGTTGTTGGGTTTACTCAGAGTTCATATCCACAGAGGTGTGAATCTAGCAATCCGAGATCTACGTAGCAGCGATCCTTATGTTATTATTCGAATGGGCAAACAGGTGACATTTGTTTTATGTTTTTTGTTTTCTGTTTTCTGTTTTGTGTAAATATAATTCAGTGGTTTTAGATCGCCGACTTAGTTATTTCCGCCGAATGTGGTATGGATTAGTTGGGTCTTTGCGGCGGTCGGAAAACATGTTTGTTGGTGTTCTAGAAGGTTCTAGATTATAAAAAGTTGAGATTTAGGACTGATTTTGCCTAATTTTTGTGTATAGAAATTGAAGACTCGAGTGGTGAAGAAAAACTTAAATCCTGTGTGGGATGAGGATTTGACGCTCTCGGTTGTAGAGCCTCTCCCTGTTAAACTTGTAAGTGGTTCTTCAATTTCGTTGCGGTTTGGTTCGTGTTGGTTTCTTTATTTTCAATTGAGCCGGGGATAATTGAACGAGCAGGGTTTTCTTGTTTATGTTAATTTGTTAAGAAATGAATGTGTTTGTGTTTGTTTATGCTCGTTTGTTAATAGTATAAATGAATGGTTAACGAATGTAAACGAGCGAACACCAATTAAAAGTAAACATGAACAACGGTGAAACCAGTTGTGCCCAAAAATTTGATAGAACTGGACAAGGTTGTAACGGGTGATATTTTAAATTTACAAAAGCAAGACTAAATTGTACGGTCCTAAAAAATTTAAACGAATGCACTTAATAGATGAGCATAAACGAATTAATGGACGAACGTTCATGCACATAAATGAACGTATGCAACATGTGTCCATGTTTGTTGGTTTAACTAATGAACAAAAACTTTTGTTCGTGTCCGTTCATTTAATCCTAATTGCAGCCATTGATGAGTGTTCCGCTCCGTAGTGTTCTTATTAAGTGTAACTACCAACAGTTTTGGAACCTAATGAGTGTTTTGAAAAGTAATCTTAATCCTAAGAAACGATTAGTCACTAATTTGCAAACTTAAATGATGATAAAATGCAGGCGGTCTATGACAGGGATCTATTTTCAGCTGATGATAAAATGGGAGATGCAGAATTCGACTTCACCCCATTCTTGGAAGCAGTCAGGATGCGCTTTGATGACATCCCGGACAACACAATCATTACCACTGTGAAACCGACAAGGACCAATTGTTTGGCCGAGGAAAGCTACATTACATGGATAGATGGAAGAGTGGTCCAAAACATGGTTCTAAGATTAAGAAACGTTGAATGTGGTGAAATTGAAATAAAGTTGAGTTGGATTGATGTTCCTGGTTGTAGAAGTAAGTAGTTAATTAGCTTGATTTGCACCTATGATCGGTTTCTGGAGGTGTGTTTAAATCGGAGGTGTGTGTTTGTAGATTTAAACGATATCCTAGTAACTTGTAACGGTGAATTATATTGTTTTAGGTTTATGAGTCTTAAGACATTTGTGTTAGTAGGTGATGTTTGTTTGTTGTTTGCTTTAGTGGTTTAATCTTGTATAAAGGCAATCTAAATATGATGCTATTTGATTGTAAAAGAAGCACTGATTAGGGTTGGTGCACAATGATTAGTTTTTTGCTCTGTTTCTTGTTTGTTATGTAGATACCCTCATAATCAATCATTAATGGTAGGTGTAAATCAACCAAATTGTTTATAAGTTACTTGAGTTCAGCTTGTTAAAAACATGAGTTACTTGAGATCAGCTTGTTAAAAACATGAATCACGTGAAACTTAAACAAGCTTGAATCCGAGATCGAGCCTAAGTTAAAGCACATTTTTAATAATCGAGCTCGAGCTGAAAAACTATATCTCATGCTTAAAACATTACCCATGAGTCGGGATGAGCTTCATACATAGAGCTTGAAAAGGCTGAGCCGAGTTTAAAATGAGCTGAGCTCAAGTCGAGCTTTCTTAAATTAAACAAGGGTTTGATTCGACTCCTTTTAACAAAATCATATTACAAAATTTTCATCCTCACGTAGAAGTTAGTTTTATATAAAGAAGAGAGGATCATAAATGTAGCCATTGGCCACGTACGGCTAACTGGCTTCAATGAATGTTAGGTTTAATTATTGCCACTAGAGTTGTGCCGAGTATCCGTCTCAGTGCGTACCAAACGATATCGATGGAACATCATTGGTATGGGTACCGGTTCATTTTTCATATTTTCGGTTTCGGTGCCATTTGTTTTGGTACTTTTAGATATTTACAATGCTACCAATACCGAAACAACAAAATTGATATGGCATTCGGCTTATACATTCACTCCTTTTCTATTTATTGCTACCTCAGTCTTAAAGGATCCGTGTCAAAGGCATGCAATTTTAAAAAGGTTAATTATGTTTTTTCATAGTCATATAGTCAATTTTTCCTCGATGAGGTGCACATAATTTTACTGCGGCCTGAACCTTGACACGCGTGGAAACGCCTGGTCTAGCCATTACTCTTTATGTTTTGCCAAAACTAGGTCTTACTGTCTAGCCTTTACTCTTTATGTTTTGCCAAAACTAGGTCTTACTGTCTACTGGGGTAGTATATGCCAAAACTGTGGTTTACCAAATCTACCCACAATATATGATTTGTTTCGCTATCAAGGCCCAAAAAAATGTGTGTAGAAGGTTTCAAGTAAGCAATATAAAATGAAGCGGGCTAATGGGTCAATGTTTCAAGAAAATGATGTGAAAATAAATCAGATCAACGGATCCAATTGGTTATTATATAATTAGAGAAAGAAAGGTTAATAAAACCGAATATTATTTCCTAAGGTTTATAACGGGTATGGGTTGAATGCTTCAAGAACAATATATATAAAAGGAAATATAAATGAAAAGATAACATGGTCTGAGTGGTTAATTGTTAAGAATTATAACAAATGTAGTTGTTGGTTTAAATCCTTGCAAGTGTAAGGCAAGATAAAATTTTAGGTGTTAAAAACACTAATGTTCAAAGAAAAAGTAAAATTATTAAATGAAACGGTTATAAGACCAATTATTCCAAGAGATTAATTACGGGTAGTGTTTTTTAAGAAAAAAATATATGTAAGCAATTTAGAACATAAATATAAAACTACCCCGAAATAATTACATTAGCCAATGGGTCCGTGCCATTAAAATTTACAACCAACGAAATTCACAAACCGTAACTAACCTACTGTTTATCATTGCTAATAGAGGTGTAAATATATCAAAAAGCTTGTAAACCGTTCCATATCATCTTGTTGAATGCTTGAAGCTAGTTGAGTTCATATGTGACTGAACTTGAGCTTAAATGGAACTTTTTCAACAAACAAGTTTTGTCTCAAATTTTACGTATCAAGCTCAACTATCTTCGCGAGCTTAAATGCTAGAAAATATAACTATAAACATAGTTAATATTATATGAAAAAAATATGATTAAAAACGATATTATGTCATACATACAAAATATAATAATAAAAGTACATAAAATAATTATAAAAGTATATAAAAAAAATAACTAATCAGTAATAACAAACTAGTTGAGTTCATACTTAAAAAACTACTCATGAGTCGAGCTTGAACTCAACCCCTAGATAGTGTATAGTAGTGAATCAAATTATGTATAACTATTTAAATAACTTATTATGACAAACAAATATTTTGTTAGTATAAAAATTATATAAAGTGACGTATTGTATAATAAAAATAAAAAAAACTGTAAAAATTATATTAATTAAAGTTTATGTATTTTTTATTATTCTACCTGATTATGACGTTTAAATTTATTTAAAGTTAAAACCAGATGTAGTGTATAAGTCATTAATGCATGTGATACGAATTATGTACCGGATAAAAATTCATTCCAGGTAAATAGATTGCACCCTAGTCTAAACCCACCCGTCCACACGGGCATCATTATCCTTTTGTGTACAAACTCAAGTGCAAGTATGACGAGATAAAGAATATCTTGACAGAATATATCTAGAGTTGTAAAAAGGGATTTTAGTTGAGAATCAATTAAAGTGTGTTTTCTCTACTTTTAAATTGGCATAAGCATCAATTATTACCAAGCATAGTTTGACATTATTTTCGTATGTTAAAACTATTATACTATTAAAAATAATTCTATAAAACTGTATCAAGACAAGAAACAAAACAATTAGATCCTTGTTTTTGTTTGTTCTAAATTGCATTCCTCTTGTTCTGTTTATAATAAAAACCACACGATAAATTTCACTCACAACGATATCTTAAATGGATCGCTTGTTGGGTTTGCTAAGCATCCGTGTGCAGAAAGGAGTAAACCTTGTCGCTGCGGATATCCGACGCAGTGATCCTTATGTTGTTTTCCGATTAGGCAATCAGGTCACTACTCTTTTATCCTAAAAAATGCATTTTATTCATCGATTATTAACTTTTATTAAAAATATTTACTAATTTTAGTTTTAGTTTGTTAAAATAAACAAAAAGGTATAAAATTTTTAAAAAAATAAAAAGCAAATAGATACTCATTTTATAAGAGTAATATACACAGGAATTGAAAACTGCCGTGGTGAAGAATAGCATTAATCCTGTGTGGGATGAAGTTTTAACTCTTCCAATTTTTGAGCCTTTACCGATCAAAATGGTAATTTATTAATTCAATTTTTTTATTAGTATTTATATTTATCATTTAACATAATGACAAATTGTAAATACAGGAAGTGTATGATAAAGATACGTTCTCGCGCGATGATAAAATGGGAGATGCAGAATTAGACATCAAACCGTTGGTAGAAGTATTAAGATTGCGTTTAGATAATCTACCGAATGAAACAATCATTACGACCATAAAACCGACAAGAACTAATTGTTTAGCTGAAGAGAGCAGCATAACATGGAGCAAAGGAGAGGTTATACAGAATATGGTTCTTAGGTTACAAAATGTGGTATCCGGTGAAATTGAGGTTCAGTTAGGATGGATTAATGTTCCTGGTTCTAAAGGTCTATGATGCTTTTATTAGCGTCTCTGCTCTCATACTGTAAATTATGGTTGCGAGTTATGTGTATTATATTCAAAATGTTTCCTGGTTTGATTGTTTAGGGGTGATTTGGGCGCCATTCAACTAAACTAAATAAGCAACCGGCCATATTAAGTAACTCCTCTATCACTTGCTAACGTAAGTGTGGAGTAAAGTGACGGATCTAAAAGAAAAGTTGAGGGATAGCATGGACTAAATGTTTTTTGTTTAGGGGTAGCATATACATAAAACGAAAAAAAAAAAAACAAAATAAAAATTTTACATTAAAAATGTACATCAAAATAGTTGAGGGGTAGCGAAGGCTATCCCTCTGCATAAGGTAGATCCACCCTTGGAGCAACACTCAAAACCATTGTTTTTTCGCCACCACCTACTAGTCTCACTCTATCATTGTAGGCATCGTTGCCACCACCATCAACACCCACAACCACTCTTGATGTCGTTGCCACCACCTGCCACTGCCATCCTCTCAGGTACAGTCGTCGCGTCTTTGGGTGCCGCCAAAGACAACAGCCTATTCCACCGTTGGTGCAACCATCCTTACCGTTGTCGATGACGCCACTAGTACCCGCCACTACTAACCACCATAAAATTAGATATATTAGATGAACCTATTTTGACACATATTTTTTTAAACGAGTCATCCCAAACCATTTTTATTTTAATCTGAAGTTCAGTTTGACCCGAACCAAAGTGATTCTTTTTTATGACTTGTTTGGACGTGAAACTTTTCACTCAAGCATGTTTTGACATGGCATCCAGTCCGACTTATTCAACCATTTTGCCATACATATACATAGATTTTTTTTTTTTAACAAAAACGTAGAAAAGAATCTGAATACGTTATTGGTCATACGTACATGGTTGTAGCTTGATATCATGAGGAAAATTGATTAAGTCATAATTGTCTACTTCAAATAAGAATGTCATATTAACCTATGGTACACAAATATTTATCAATATTTTAACAAAAAAAACAAAACAAAACAAAACAAAAGAGGCGAGAATCACAAGGGAAGTGGTGTGGTGTTGTCTACTTCAAAGTATTTTGACTTAAAAAATGAAATTGCCGTTAAGAACAAGTTTTGTTTGTTGGTGTTGGTGTTGGTGTTGGTGTGGTCAGTGGTTGCTGTAGCCTCCTGTTAACTGTATCCTCTCTCTCTCTCTCTCTCTCTCTCTCTCTCTCCCACATCACTGGTTCACAGGTGTCCCAATAACAACTTGGGTTTTGCTTTTCAACGATTGTCTCAATGCGAATCTAACTTCCATTCCATACAAAGATTGATTCCAACTTACTTTCATTTGACTTCATCAGAGTTTTTGATTAGTTGCTACAACTTCAGATATCTGTTAACTTCTTTCATACACAATCTATCTATCCATCAGCTGTTTTGTTGTATGGCTTTGGTTCAACCATCTGCTGCTCTCTCTTTTGCCTCCATTTTTCGACCCTCTTCTTGGTCCACTCATTCCAGATCGTCTTTTCCGGTGAAACCTTCCCGCTTCCCATCGGTTCATCGATCATCACACTTTTCTTCTCCGCCTTCCGCACGCTCAGGTACGATTGATATTGTTGAAAGTTAATCTTGAAACGAGTTAAAACAAAGTTGAAGGGGTTAAAGTGGCAAGTATAGTTTACTTTAGTTAGTTAGAATTTAATTAATAGTTATAGTTTGTTTGAATTAATGTTGACTTTATGCTGTATGGTTTATTTTAGTATAAACGAATATTAAATACATGTGTTAGGGTCATTGTAAGTGTGTATAATAAAAGAAATGGCCGATGTTGGTTGAGACTTGAGATTAAATACAGTATTCGTGTTTTTGGGTCTGATTTCCAACGGATATTTCCTTTAAGCGTGCTACTTCGATTGGTCTAGTTCATTTTGCATTTGAATTACTAAGTTTGACTTAAAAGGTGTAGCTTCATCAAGTTGTTTAGTGTCAATTAAGAAGCATTAATATTGTAAACCATAGGTATATTTAGCTCCTTTGCTTAATTATTTTCAGGAAAAGTGCTTGCAAGTGTTCAGGGATCACACGAAACCAATGAGTCTTCACTTGTCGTCTGTTTTGGGGAAATGCTAATAGATTTCGTCCCTACAATCAACGGACTTGCATTAGCCGAAGCCCCCGCCTTCAAAAAAGCACCCGGTGGTGCACCTGCAAATGTTGCAGTTGGCATTGCTCGCCTCGGTGGCTCATCTGCTTTCATTGGGAAGGTAGTAGCGGATGATTTAGTTGACTGTTTTGTGGTTGACTGAATTCATATATTTTGATTTGTAGGTTGGAGAAGATGAGTTTGGGTACATGCTTGCCGACATTTTAAAACAAAATAATGTGAATAATGAAGGAATGCGGTTTGACCCTGGTGCGCGTACCGCTTTAGCTTTCGTGACACTTAAAAACAACGGTGAACGTGAATTTATGTTTTACAGAAACCCTAGTGCTGATATGCTTTTAGAGGAGTCTGAACTTGATCTTGATTTAATAAGAAAGGTATGTCAATATGACCTTGATTTTTTAAAATTTGTTCACATGCTTTAATATTATTATTCTTATTCTTGCAGGCGAAAATATTTCATTATGGTTCCATAAGTTTGATTACTGAACCGTGCAAGTCGGCTCATATTGCTGCAACGAAAGCTGCAAAGGAAGCTGGTGTTCTTTTGTCTTATGACCCGAATCTAAGGCTTCCTTTATGGCCATCTGCGGAGAGTGCTCGAGAGGGAATCTTGAGCATTTGGGATACTGCTGACATCATCAAGGTAACTAATTAACTTCTCATGAAACATCTTTCCACATTCTAAAGGTTTTTATTATTGTTCACAATTAGATAAGTGAAGAGGAGATTGCTTTTCTAACAAATGGAGAAGATCCGTATGATGACAATGTGGTCTGTAAATTATACCATCCAAATCTTAAACTGCTACTTGTGACCGAAGGACCAGATGGCTGCAGATATTATACTAAGGTAATATGCATAGTTTGAATAATTTATCGTTTATGCAACGTTTATATAACTTTTTTTTGGGAAATTTGTTAATTATATAGGAGTTTAGTGGAAGAGTGAAAGGTTTAAAGGTGGAGCCTGTGGATACAACAGGTGCTGGAGATGCTTTTGTAGCTGGAGTGTTATCAAAACTTGCTGCTGATGTGTCATTGCTCAAGGTATGACTTTAAGGCAACAAAATATTAATTAGATGGTAATTAATTTGGTTATGATTTATAGGATGAACACCGGTTAAGAGAAGCTCTTAGCTTCGCAAATGCTTGTGGTGCGATTACTGTTACTGAAAGAGGTGCGATTCCAGCTCTACCGACTTCGGAAGCGGTCACGAATGCCTTGCTCAAGGCTGTTGCATAATTAATTACATATGCAAGTTCAGGTTGTATATTAATCACTTTCATAAACACATTTCATTTTTCATAATTATGAGCTAATAATGGCTATTTTCTCCTACTCCTAACTTTTAGCCTAATTGACTAATTATCCTCCTAGTTATTATATGATAATAATGACTCATGAAATATACTGTCTTTGTGGGTTATTTAACATCCATTTTAAAAGTTAAAAATAGTTTAAATGTAAATGTTTTATAAGCATGTGTGTTTGTGCATTTGTGGGTGTAAAATTGTTTCAAAAAAGGATACAACCAAAATTATAATAGATTTGATTGTTGTCGTGTATCAACTCAATAATTACAATGCTTTTGAATTGAATGTCACTTCATTTTCTGCAACCTTTGCTGTCATATAAGAGCAATGGACCATAGACAATGAATAAATCATAAATAGAATTTTGTCTAAAAACAGAATATTATTTTATAACAATCTAAACTTAATTTTGTTATGTAAAAAACAAATAAACAAATCAAGCTTAAAAAGTGTAAGGACCATCTTTAACCCTTTCTATTCGGTCAATTTAATGATGCATTTTTTTATTACATTCCAAACTTTAAGGCCATCCACAAACTTGGTCCTAAATTGTCATTTTATAAGCCAACATCATCCTTAGCCTTTTCCAACCGAAAACAAAATCTCCACACACACAAATCAGACATAAACGAAAGCTCGATTGTGAAACCGAGATGGCTGATGATCTATATGAGGCGCGGCTTGAGAGAATCTTCAAGCGGTTTGATACAAATGGAGACGGGCAGATCTCGTCAACAGAGCTTGGAGAAGCTTTGAAGACACTCGGATCTATGTCAACTGAAGAAGTGCAACGTATGATGGGTAAAATTGATACTAATGGAGATGGGTTTATTTCTTATCAGGAGTACATTGATTTTTGTAAGGCTAACAAGGGATTAATGAGGGATGTTGCCAAGATCGTATAGATTGTCTCTCAGCCATTGCTCTAACAAAAGTTTCATTGTTTTCTCCATGTAATTTGTTACATCTTTAATAGCCGACAAGATGCAGATAATTCGGTTCCTTTCTATACCATGCGACTTCATTACAAATGAAACTCGTGTTATTTGATTAGATGCTTAATACCAAAAAAACATACATGAACCGTGCTTTGACAAAAGAAAATAGGTAACATTTAAGAATTGTATTTGTAATAAAATAAACAAATTTAAAATTAAGAAAACCGCTAGAAGGAGGGCTTGAACCTCCGACCTTGTGGTTAACAGCCACACGCTCTAACCAACTGAGCTACTCCATCAACCTGTCTAAATTTATTAGAAGTTTAATATAACTGTTTTAAAACTACAATGTTCATTTCCTCCAAATGTTTCATGTTATGTCACGACTATTGTCAGTTAATCTTTTTTATTTGTCGTATAAAAGCGGATTTTAAGTAGATTAGGACTCCCTCACCTTAAACTCGTAAGTAAAATACAAAATCTTATAAATGTATATCTTCAGATCATGACACATTATGATATACATTGTTTTATCCATCATGTGTGTTTGGAATCTCTTTGACACAATATTGGCTTCAATGAATATGGTTCGTTCATCTTCCAATTGAAAATAATTATTCGACAAAGACGAAAAGAAAACTTGGAATAAGCAACCGGTCGATTGGCAATTCAAAGTTGAAATTGAAGGTGGGTTAGGCCAAGAAATTTCTTTAACACGAGTTGGACATACAATATACATATTGGATTTCTCATTAAAGAACACTTGTGTATAATGTTAGTTAATTTCATTATTGTTTAACTATGTTGAAAAAACAGGTATCAATATTGTTAGCAAAAAACAACAATTAGTCTTCGTGTATTTTTCAAGTAATTTGATCTCGTGTTTTACTAATACTTATGTTTAACATTTTAGGGTTTATAAATGTATCGTTATAAGCTCTTTTAGAAAAAGAAAAAAAGAAAAAAAAAACGAAAGAAAGAAAGGGTCACCTCAAAGGTTAGAGTTTAAGGGTTGACTTTCGAAAAAATCAATTATTTTCGTGAAAAAGGAGAACACGGTGGATTATGATTGCTTTACACGAATAACTAACGACAAATAACTAATAGCAACGTTATTATTATAAATTTGACTAATTAACAGTAGATATGCAAATCGAAGAGTTTGACATTCATTCTAACATTGGTAACATTTGAATGGCTCTTGTATGGGGACTTTGACCCCGGTGAGAAAAATAAATTGTGCATAAACCTCACAACTGTATTGATAACGTAATAGAAGACAACTCAGAAAGTATACCCGATTTTGTAAAGTTGACGGTAGAAAAATAACCATCTTTCATATCCAATAGTCTGTTCATCATTGAAGCGATCACTAATTTTACATGTCGCAACGAAAAGTGCGTTTTCTTCAAAGTTTGTGAAGTCTACATAATCGGGTAAGTGTGAAAATTATATGAACCATTGTTCCATTTGTTACATTGAAAAATACTTACAAATGTTTTGAACAAAAATGTAATAACTCTGTTTTCAAAATATGAAAACTTGTAGAGAACAATTATAAATGTAAATTTCGTTTCTAAAATCATTTATCTATTAACTACAAATCAAGTTGACATTTGATTGACATCTAAACATCGAAACAAAATACAGAAAAAAATAGACAAAAGAAAAGAAGGCTTGCTCTGATAAAGAGTTGATAGAGTTGAGGCAGAATTACACAGGTGAATGAAACAAGCATCCGTGCACTATTCATATATATTTGTACTGGTTTATCTAACTTCCTAACCATTGTTCTTGTATACAAACAAACAAACAAACAAACAGAACACTGTTACAAGAATCAAACAATCTGGGCTTCAAATCAACTGCAGATTTCAATCCATCAAGACATGTATTCTCCATACAAGACTTACAATCTAGGGCTAAAGTTAAATATCCTTAAAATTAACATCCAGCATTTTTCCATCATAGGCATACTTTGCATATAACATCTTGTAAAGACAACCTTATCTTGATCCACAAACAATCATATCAGGAACAACTAACTTCTTGAAGCTGCCATTTCTTCAAAAGCTCATCATAAACCGCACCCTTTCCAGCTTTTGCAAGCCCCTGCCTCAATCTCGCCAAAGTGACAGAGCTAAACTTAAGCCCTCGGTCCAACATATCGTCCGCATACTTAACCGCCTCAAGAACACGATTAAGATCACGCAACCCACCAACCAAAACATTCCCCGTTTCCTCAAGGTCAAAATCGTAATTCTCAATCATGCATTTCCAAACTTTAATAGCAGTATACGGATCCCCACCCTCAATAAACAGTCCAACCGCCAAACAACAACTCGAGTGTGCTGGCACAAACTCGTTTTTAACCATCTCCATAAATATCTGTTGAGCTTCTCTTACTTTCTTACCCTTTACCAAATACTGAAATACAACATTATAGCTTTGCGAATCAGGAAACACCCCGTTAAACACCATCTCGTCTAACAAACTTCTAGCTAAATCAACCTCCCCATCAAGCGAATACAAATAAATCATCGAATTATACATCTCAGCATCCGGTTTACAATCACTTTGCACACTCATTGAATCCCACAACAGTTTACCCGCCTTCAGATCACCAACTATCGCACACTCGCTTAACGCATCTTTAAAAAACCTAATCCCCGGATAACACCCTCTAGCCATCAAAGCCTCAAAAACCTTCATGGCCTCACGCAACCCATCCGCGCCCTTAAGCAACGCATTCAAAAACGAATCATAAGCCGGGAAATTATTCGGATCCCATCCGATTTCATACACCATTTCATCAAACGTCTCACGAGCATTAACCACATCCTGCTCTTTCTCCCACCCCTCCAACAATATCGCATACGTATCCGCATCCGGTTTAATTTTCTTCCTAACAAACTTCAAAAATCCCTTAGCATCTACCGTTTTCCCGTCTCGACATATCGCACTAAACAGCGAGTTCAAGGCGACGATATCCGCACGATAACCGTAATGCTCCATAACCTGGAACGCCAACAACGCGTCCTTAACTTTACCCGCGATCACATAACTACCGAAAACCGAAGCAAACGTAGCCAAAGACAGTAACCCTTCATTCTTCATTGATTTAATTGCATCCCACATTGCATCAAACAAGCAATGCTTACCCAACATATCAATTATCAAATTCCAAGCGTACGGACTGTGTCGGTCGTTCAATTGATACCCCGACCACCGGAAAAACTTAACGGCGGCAGCCGGGTGTGCGTAGGATAGTTTAAGGACGTCTTCGACGTCTTCGGTTGAAACCCTTATGCCGGTTTCGTCTAAAGATCGATCGATTTGTAAGGATGGTGTGTTTGCGACGATTTCGCAGAGGGTTTTGACTTTGATGGGTAAATTGGGGGTTTCTGTGTATGAAGCGAAAACGGGTGGGTTAGCGGGTGGTGAATCTGGGTTGATTTGATGGTGGTTTGGATCTAGGCTTGCGTCTGGAGGTGGTGATGGTGATGGATCACGACGGTGGCGTTTTCTGTTATTAGCCATGAGTTTTCCGGTGGGAATTCGTTCGAAACCCTAGAAAATGAGAAAGGGCAAAAGAATACAAATCAGGAAAAGACTTAGGGGGTGTTTGGTCTGAATTTTATTTTTTGGCTTGTATTTTAAAGTGGTTTATAGTTTATTTTCTATTATTTAATAAGTTCTTTTTAAGTGTTTGGATTAGTTTATATTTCATAAGTTGATAATAAGTTGTTAAATCCATCTTTCTTTAATTTGTTAGTAATAAGTTTCTTCAATAATTATTAATCCACCATCATTTGAGGGCAAATAAGTAACTTACACTATAACACAAATAAGCTTCTTCAAATAAGCTAAAAAACCATCTTCAAATAACCTTCTTCAAATTAGCTTATATAAGCTTATAAGCATAAGCTTAAAAAGCAAAAGCAAACACCAAACTAAGCTTATTTTGTAAAAAAATCTATAAGCATGCTTAAATAAGCTAGGCCAAACACCCCCTTAATTACACAACTGATTCCTTACGTTTCATGAAAAATAACAACATTGGTTATTAACATTTAAAAGTCACTTGTTTAGGTATTTAACTTTTAATTTTGTAACAAAGTTAGACACTAAGTCTAACATTTGTTAAAAACTTAACAAAATGGTGTAAAAAAATCTAAGGGTAATCTTGTCATTACACCTTTAACCCAAACTAACATATCAACTGCTTCTTCTTCACTTCATGTTTGTAATACAAAGAAGACACAAAGACACGATTAGGCAAACGAAGAACAATGGGAAAGTGGGCAATCTGTCACACCCCGTTAAGTGAATTGCGGAAGCGTAAAACGGAAATGCAACAGATACAACTGGTATCAAATACATTGTTCATAAAGAAACATTACTAACTAATTTACAATATATTATATCGTTCTAACATCTTTTACAAACTAGGTGATACAATCAAACCGGTTCTTCAATTACTTTACTTCTAACTCAAATGCCCATGACATCAATTACCAATCAGACACGTAACGCACAGGAAATTACTTCTCATATCTGATTACCTGAAAAGCATGTTAAAATAGGTCAACTACGAATAGTTGGTGAGTTTCATAAGTTTAACGAAATCAGTTCTGCGTACCACACAGTCATAGTTTGTATGTACACGCGTATGTAAAAATATGTATTTACGTTTGTATAAATATGTACAGTCATATCCTTGTGTGTGCATATGCACACATGTAAGTTTATAATCTGAATTCGAAATTTCGGTAAAATCGTGATTGTTTGTTCGTACTACCTGTTTCCAATTTCCGTGTTTAACCAACCACTGTGGACCCCCTTCCTCCCACAACGGTTCCACGTAAACTCAAACATTATATAGTGTACACGCAAATAATTAGTATATTCTACACATAGTATTTCTTACGGCTAATCACATAGCATGTATATAGACACATATACACATATAGTATTTATCACGTATCACCAAATACTGTGGCTCCCATCCGCCCACAATACGCATAATCACATTATTTTCTTAACATTCATGTCATAATCAAGTTAATTCGTTTAATAAGTTGCAGCAGAACTTGGCTCATAGGCCATACTCAACTTTAGTTTAGTAAGTTGCAGCAGAACTTAGCTCATAGGCCATACTCAACTTTAGTTTATAAGTTGCAGCAGAACTTGGCTCATAGGCCATACTCAACTTTAGTTTAGTAAGTTGCAGCAGAACTTGGCTCATAGGCCATACTCAACTTTAGTTTATAAGTTGCAGCAGAACTTGGCTCATAGGCCATACTCAACTTTAGTTTAGTAAGTTACAGCAGAACTTGGCTCATATGCCATACTCAACTTTAGTTTATAAGTTGCAGCAGAACTTGGCTCATAGGCCATACTCAACTTTAGTTTAGTACTATTGTGCCCCCCCTCATGGTCATTACAGACCACGTTATTTCCTCAACCTGTTGTGTTTAGCATTAT
>NW_027501540.1:0-76090 GCF_021521415.1 Bidens hawaiensis | reverse complement strand
ATTCACGTGAAAATACATTTTAACATGATAAGTAGTTATTTTAACTATATTATACGATAGAAGTTGCAGTTTTTAGAGATTATTTGATGCTAAAAAGATGTATATTTTTATATACATCAGACGCCTTTCCATGGTGAGACTTTTAATAACACTTTGTCACCGACATTGAACTCTAACGGCTTACGAAGGACATCGGCGTAACTCTTTTGGCGATCACGTCCGTCTTAAGTCGTTCTTGGATTTGTAGGATTTTGTTGGTTGTTTCTTGAACTATCTCGGGTCCAAATAATTGATTATCTCCGGTTTCATACTAACACACGGGCGCTCCACATTTTCGACCATATAACGCCTCAAACGGTGCGGCTTGAATACTCGTGTGATAGCTATTGTTATAGGAGAATTCCATTAGGGGTAAGTGGTCGTCCCAACTTCCACCTAAGTCTATCACACAAGCGCGGAGCATATCTTCCAACGTTTGGATTGTCCTTTTTCTTTGCCCATCTGTTTGTGGTGATAGGTGGTGCTAAGGTTTAACTTTGTACCTAATGCTTGTTGGAATCTTTTCCAAAAGTGAGACGTAGAACGACTGTATCGATCAGAAATAATAGACAGCGGTACTCCATGCAAAGCAACGATGTTGTTCACATAGATACGTGCAAGTCTATCCATTGAGTATGACTCATTAATGGGTATGAAGTGAGCAGATTTTGTTAGTCTATCCACTATAACCCAAATAGCATTGTGTTGACGAGTCGTTTTCGGGAGTTAGGTGATGAAATCCATGGTTATTAACTCCCACTTCCAAATGGGAAGTTCGGGTTGCTGAAGCAATCCCGATGGCTTTTGATGTTCAACCTTGACTTTCAAACAAGTTAGACATTTCACACATGCGAAGCGATGTCCTTTTTCATCCCATTCCACCAGTAGTTCGGTTTGAGGTTTTGTTAAATTTTGTCACTACCGGGGTGCATCATGTACTTGGACTTGTGAGCGTCGTTCATAAACTTTTCATGCAAGTCCCCAACGACTGGTACCCAAATCCGGTTTCCCATTCTAAGTATACCATCATCACCCTTGACAGGCGAGTCAATGGTGCCGTTACGACTTTTGTCCGAGATCTTGTTTTCATTGATCGCTTGGAATTGAGTATATTTGATTTCTTTGATTTGATATACTTGAAGTTCTAACCTTAACGCTCAGACTCTTCTTGGTTTTTCATGTTCCTTACGACTCAAGGTTTAGGCCACAACGTTGGCCTTACCCTCGTGATATATGATCTCGCAGTCGTATTTATTCAAATTTTCCATCCAGCGTCGCTGACGCATGTTCAGCTCTTTTTGATTGAATATGTGTTTTAAACTCTTGTGATAGGTATACACGATAAATTTTACTCCATAGATATAGTGCCTCCATATCTTTAATGCAAAGATTATGGCGCCTAACACTAAATCGTTAGTTGTATAGTTCTTTTTGTGTACCTTGAGTTGACGAGAGGCCTAAGAGATTACTTTCTTTCGTTACATTAGTACGCATCCCAAACCGGAGTGAGACGCGTTACTAAAGACAAAAAAGTCCTTAGTACCTTGTGGCAAGGCCAGTATAGGTGCTTGGGTTAGTTTTTGTTTAAGTATATAGAACGTCTCTTGTTCTTTAGTTTCCCATTCATACTTGATGTTTTTGCGAGTTAAAGAATTCAGGGGAACTGCTATACGAGAAAAGTTTTCGATGAACCTTCGATAATAGCCAGCCAAGCCCAAGAAACTTTGGATCTCGGTTGGCGACTTCGGGATCTCCCACTTAGAGATAGCTTCAATATTTGCGAGATCCACTTGAATACCATTGGCGTATATGGTGTGACCAAGAAATTGCACTTCGTGCAACCAAAACTTGCATTTTGAAAACTTGGCGTACAACTTCTCGGTTCTAAGTATTTCAAGTAAGGTTCGGAGGTGATTTTCGTGATCAACCTTAGACTTTGAATAAATAAGTATGTCGTCGATGAATACGATAACAAATTTATCCAAGTAAGGCTTACATATTCGATTCATCATATTCGTGAATACGACTGGTGCATTAGTGAGTCCAAACGGCATGACCGTGAACTCATAATGTCCATACCTTGTTCGGAATGCAGTTTTCGGAATATCCTAGGATTGGACTTTGAGTTGATGATAACCAGAACGAAGATCGATTTTCGAGAAGTAACTTGCACCTTGGAGTTGGTCAAAAAGATCGTCGATTTGAGGGAGTGGATAACGATTCTTTATTGTGACTTTGTTTAGGGCTCGATAGTCTATACACATGTGCATTGATCCATCTTGCTTCTTGACAAATAAGATTGGTGCTCCCCATGGTGATGAACTCGGTCAGATGAAACCTTTCTCGTGTAGTTCGTCTAATTTTTTCTTTAATTTCTTTATCTCGGTTGGCGCTAAGCGATACAGAGCCTTGGCGATCGGAGCAGTAACGGGAATAAGATCGATCCTAAACTCTACTTCACGATCGGGAGGGATTCCAGGAAGTTCGTCAAACATCGGCAAAATCAGAGACAATAGGCATGTCGTTCGGGTCGTGACAGATGTCAATAGCCAACTAAAATAGAGCAAGAATATTTAATAATAAAATTTTAACTTTTATTAATAAAATATCAATTACATCTTCAGAGTTATACACGTGCTACTGCACGGTTTATTAAAAATCATAGTTTCTACATTATTCAAACAAACATTTGACACTCTCTTTTCCTTGTCCCCTCGAAGCAATCACTTACCTTAAAAGAATATTAAAATAAAATTCAACACGACGGTTGATGATTTCTCTTTATTAAAAAAATATATATATATACATACACACACACACTTACATATATATTATAATGAAAATAAGGCAATCGAAATTTCCATTCAAGTCATCATAAAAATCATCATAATCAACATTATATCAATTTATCGAGAAATAACATCAACGAATACATATAAATTATGTCCATACAATGGTTCAACGACCATTCTTTTATCAGCTACTACCATAAGCAACGGTGATAATCTTTTCCTACCGTTCTTTTAACATGGTAAGTATATCTTTCAAAATTCTTAATAATCGATCTTTCCATAAAAAGAAAACATTTTATTTTTTTTAAATCGTACTGTTGTAAACTAGCAAGGAATACAACAAGTGTATGGCTATCAAAATTGATAACTCGATACCTACTATACTCAAAATATTCCCACTTTTAACCAAACGCAATTGGAAATGGGGGGCGTCGCCCCCATAGATCTACCAATATTTATGTCCCTTATTAATTCGGTAGTTATTTAACCAATTTTTGACTCATCCCAATTTTTACACAGTTTGTAAAATAAAATGCTTTATAAAAATTTCAATAAAATCAGTAGAAAGAATATGTTTTTCACCTAAAACACAATAAAAATCATTTTGAAAACGAGGGGTCGATAGAGAAACTCACAGTTGAAGGTTTTCGTTCCAAAATCACGTGTCCATTATTAGTACAAGTTTTGTTAATAAAACTTGGTTTGAGTTTTACTTTATAAAAACTTTTATTTATTAATTTACTATTTAGACAAGTTAACAAGTAAGTATAGTTTGGGTTTCTTTAACTATTGTTTTAATAAATAAATTAATAAACAAATAAAATATATGAATATAATAAAATTTTAAAGTTTCAGTTGTTGGAAAGTTTTAAGAAAATATTAATTTATTATTTTTCATGAATCTTGTCGGTTTTGCTTTTACAAAAAAACATTTGACTTTACGTATAAAATATAACTTTTAATTCTAGAAAATTACTTGTTACATATACACTAGTCAAGTTTTATAAGTACGTTACAAAAATATGTTATTTTCATTTTAGTTAATATTTTCTTAAAATAACAACTTTTTAACGTTTTCGTGTCGGTTTTCACAACACGAACCGTTTAGGACAAAGTTTGTTATCTTGTTCTCTTATCATATATTAACTTATGTTATATATGATTATTTTAAAACTTTAGGGGCTGTTCTAAAATAGTCCCTAATTGTCGTGTCTGTTCACGTTTAAAAACCGATTTTTCGACCGTTAAGGTTACCGATAAGTAAAATGAGTCAAGTAAGTTCACACCAATAATACTATGAACTAAATATACACATAATTCATCCTTAATTCAAGATTTGTTCACATAGTTTCATATAACACATTTAAATCAATTTCAAGCTTCTAATTCATAGCTTAAGTTTATTAATAATGTCACTAATCAAGCTTATCATTTCTTATATGAACAAACATCATAATAAGACTTAAAAATCCATATTTCAACCTACTATTATGATTCTCACAACAAGCCAAATCAATACTTTACAACTATATTCTTTATTCTCATTTGGAAGGTTCTAACATGTATGTAATCATGTAAGTCCTTTTCAAGAATCAATTAACAACTTTGTGTTTGTTAAAAAAGTTTCCTGTTATAGTAACTGTTTTTGATAATTATATCTAATTCAATCTTCCTATCATGATTAAATATGAATCTAGGTTTATCACATTCAACTAGTTTGATATAGTTTCATGCACCCTAATGTTCTATTCAAGTTTTGATCTTTCAATTAATCAAGCTACGAAGTTTCTATTTCTAGTAAGTGACAATTTGATCAATATGCTAAACCAATCTATACTTTAACAATGCATCATATCTTAATTCAAGTATGCAATTCATTATATATTAAACGCATATATGCTAAGTATTCATATCAAAACCAACGATTCAACTTTTCATTTTAACAAAGTTTCCTTAGTAGGCAATTTAGCAATTTCAGCAATCTTCAAGTATTATCAAATAGTTTTGTGAATTTACTAGCATATACCCTATTCAATATCTAATAAAATTATTTCATATCACTTTCAAGTTTCATTAATCCACCAAAATCATCAATTAATCCAAGAAATTCAAAAATCCCCAAATTGCAAATTTATGACCAAGTTCTTGCTATATAAAACTTTAATACTAACAACCCAATGACTTATGTTCATATCATCAATCCTAATGATCAATAACTAACCAAGATTCATCCTAACATCAAACTTTAACAACAAATTCACCCATGTTTATACCCAACTATCAAGTATTCCAATAATGCTTCTAATCAATCTTAGCAATCAATGTATGAACTTCAAGATTTATGTATGCATGTGTAAGTGGGTTCAATCCTTCCTCTTACACATACATACATATGCACGGCTCTTATACACACACCAACATCCATAATTTCAAACTTTCAAGCTCAGTCTCAACTCAACAACACCTAATCTAACATATTTAACCCTAGAAATCAACTTATGAACAAAACTTTGTGTTCTTGAAGAATTTGAGATGAGGATGTGGTGTGTGTGTGATGATCCTTCCTCCTAATCTTCTTCCTAGTTGTTTAATCTTAAATGCTCTTGATCAATCTTGGATTATAAGTGTGTGTTTGAAGATTTGAAGATTTGAAGTGTGAATACTGTGTGTGTGTGTGTGTGTGTTGTATTATAGAGAGAAAAAAGAGAGGGATAGGTCGAGTGAGTAAGTAATTAGAGTGTAAGGTGGATTAACTTAGGAAATTACAACACATAAGGTTTCTAGAAGGTGAAATGAGTTGGTTGATGCGGATTGGGAGATAAAGAAGGTGGGGTGGTGAGGTGCAAGGTGCGCCGTCCAAAGGGGGGAGGGTTAGGAAATGAAGGGTTGGGTTAATATAACTCATTTTTGGTTAAACGGTTTAACGTATTGTGAGTTTTAGATAATAATTGGATCCTGTTTTAAATAATTTTTGCCAGATTTTGAACAAGATCAAATTCCTGACAATATGGACTATAAAAACTACTTTTCTGAAAATAGTTTGTGTCGGGTCCTTTCCGGGTCCAGTACTGACTTTTGATTACTTATTTCTCAGTTTTTGCAATTCGAGCCTTCTAAAATTATGTTTATACATTGTATCCAATGTTTTAACATATATTTTAAATTTTTGGGGCCATTTAATCATATTAATGATTTATTTATTTTCTGGCCCGCTTCCCGAGGTTATTTCGCGTTATGCTCGTTACGTGTCAAAATCTGGAAAGGATATCTATGCTATAGACAAATGTCACATGTAGACGACCATGAATTGTGACTTCATTGAGACTGAATTTTTCTATCCCCCCAAAACAATGGTCAGTAGAAGACTAAGTATGACACACTGAGTTGGCTAAAATGGGTTCCAAAGTGGGTATCATCATCCGAAGAAGTCAATCACGGTATCCAAGATGAGTCACGAGCTTTACAACAACCTAATGGCCAACAATCAGTGTTACATGTAACCAAAATACTCCCGACCTAGTGTCTGAGGTAAGTAATTCTCACACACATGAAGATATACAATATATTAAATCTCGTGAAAATAAAAATATTGATAACCATGATATAGCAATAGAACAAACAGTACACGATGAAAAAATTGAAGAAAAACGAGACAAGGAGAAACAATTGAGAAATTTGTTCTACCACAAAGTGTCAACAAAGGAGTCCCACCAAGATACTCTCCAAAACAACAATCCCGATCATCCATATACCCCATAGCAAACATAGCATAGGGGAATTTATCCAACGAAGCTAGACCTTTAATTCTTCACTATATGCTGAATAGATTCCAAGCTTTATGGAACAAGCCATAGAATCAAAGAATTTTAAGAAGGCAATGGAAACAGAAATGGAGGCCCCAATGAAAAATGATGCACGGGAAAAGTGTAATTGTCCGCCAGGAAAGAAACCAGTGGGATGCCGATGGGTTTTCACGATCAAACACAAACCAGATAAAACTATTGAAAAATATAAAGCACATTCAGTGGCTAAAAGCTATACCCAAACATACGGGATAGACTACTCAAAGACATTCTCTCCGGTAGCCAAAATCAACACAATCAGGGTACTTATTTCGATCGCTGTAAATGAAGGATGGCCTCTTCATCAATATGATGTTAAGAATGACTTCCTACACGGAGAGTTAAAACAAGTATATATGGTAGTTCCACCTGGATTCACGTAAATTCTTAAAGCAAAGGAAGTATGTCGGTTAAAGAAATCTCTCTATGAGCTTAAAAAATCTCCTCGAGCTTGGTTTGGCAAGTTTACTTTATCAATGAAAGGATATGGATTTCGATAGAGCAACTCCGACCATACATTATTCCTTAAAAAAGAGGTAAACTTATGACATGTTTAATTATATATGTTCATGACATGATCATTACAGGAAATGATGAGGAAGAAATGAAGAAGTTAAATACAAAGTTGTTTATTAAATTCAAAATGAATGGACCTGGGGAGACTAAATTATTTCCTTGAAATTGAAGTACTAAAGTCTAAACAGGGTATCTTTATTTTCCAGAAGAAATATATTCTTCACCTTTTAGCTTAGACAAGAATGATCGAATACCAGTCGGCCGATACTCTATGATGGTGTAACATCCCGAAATTTCCATGAATAATATTAAAATATTATTTTCGTTGGAAGAATTAATTTGAATAAGTAGAATAATAATAATATAATAATAATAATTATAATAATAATAATAAAAAGGGTAAAAGGATGGTGGGCTAGAATAGATAGAATTAATTATAGACTGATGAAGATGGGCCTGAGATTCATGGGCTTGGGGATTATAAATACCCCTTGAACCCTAAATCGTTTTCATCTCCATCATTTTACACCTTAGCCTACATCATCGGTAACATACACTTAAACACTCTCTACTCTATCCTATTCAACATTCCATGACAAACCAAAGGTAAGAAATCGTTTATCTCAGCTAACTCAACATTTTAGAACCCGACACCATAGCCCGGGATGCCGAATGAGCCATTTAAATCTAGATCTAGCTTATTTCGGGTGTTTAATCAACCAAAAACCAGCTTAAAGGTCACCTTAGCTCAGATCTGGACACCCCGAAGCTACCTGGTGTCACACCCCGAAAATCTTAATTAAGACAGCGGAAGACTTTAGCTTAAGTCGTTCGGGTCGAGACAGAGTTGATAGCCAACCAAAATAGAGCAAGAATATTTAATAATAAAATTTAACTTTTATTTAATAAAATATCCATTACATCATCAGAGTTATACACGTGCTACTGCACGGTTTATTAAAAATCCTGGTTTCTACGTTATTCAAACACACATCCAACGCTCTCTTTTCCTTGTCCCCTCGAAGCCATCACTTCCCTGAAAAACATATTAAAATAAACGTCAACAAGAATGTTGGTGAGTTCTCTTTAGTGAAATTAATGTGTGTGTGTGTGTGTGTGTGTGTGTGTTATAATGAAAATAAGGCAATCGAAATTTCCATTCAAGTCGTTCTAAAAAACATCATAATCAAAATTACATCAATTTATCAAGAAATAACGTAAACAAATGCTTATAAATTCTTTCCATACAATGGTTCAACGACCATTCATTTATAAGCTATTACCATAAGAAATGGTGGTAATCTTTTCCTACCGTTCTTTTAACATGGTAAGTATATCTTTCAAAATTCTCAATAATCGAACTTGCCATAAAACGAAACATTTTATTTCTTTAAAAAAAATCGTACTGCTATAGACTAGCAAGGAATACAACAAGTGTATGACTATAAAAATTGATAACTCGATACCTACCATACTCAAAATATTTACCATTTTTAACCCAACGCGATTGGAAATGGGGGGTCACCCTGATAATTTTACCAATATTTATGTGCCCTTATTAATTTGGTTAACAATTATTTAACCAATTGTTGACTCATCCCACTTTTTACACGGATTGTAAAACAAAATGCTTTATAAAAATTTCAATAAAATCAATAGAAAGAATATTATTTACCCCCAAAACACAATAAAAATCACTTTGAAAACAAGGGGTTGATAGAGAAACTCACGGTTGGAGCTTTTCGTTCCCAAAATCGTGTGTCCTATATTAGTACACGTTTTGTTAATAAAACTTGGTTTGAGTTTTAGTTTATAAAAATTATTTATTTGTTAATCCTAGTCTAATGACCACACAAGCACATAAACAAGTAATTTTCTATCTAGACAAATTAACAAGTATAGTTTGGGTTTCGTAAACTATTGTTTTTAATAACTAAATAAATTAATAAACAAATAAAATATATAAATATAATAAAATTTTAAAGTTTCAGTTTCTAGAAAATTTTAAGAAAATATAAATTTATTATTTTTCATGAATCTTGTTAGTTTTGTCGGTTTTGCGTTTAAAAACGAACCGTTCGCATTTACGTTTAAAGTATAACTTTTAATTCTTGAAAATTACTTGTTACATATATATTAGTCAATTTTTATAAGTTACTTTACAAAAATACGTTATTTTCATTTTTGTTAATATTTTCTTAAAATAGCAACTTTTTAACGTTTTCGAATCGGTTTTCACGATACGAACAGTTTGGGACTAAGTTTTGTTATCATGTCCTCTTCTCATATATTAAATTATGCTATATATGAGTATTTAAGAACTTTTGAGGCTGTTCTAAAACAGTCCCTAATTGTCGTGTCGGTTCACGTTTAAAAGCAGATTTTTCGACAGTTAAAGTTAACGATAAGTAAAATGAGTCAAGTAAGTTCACACCAATAATCCTATGAACTAAATATACAAATTTTAACACATAATTCATCCTTAATTCTATATTTTTTCACATAGTTTCACATAACACATTTAAATCAATTTCAAGCTTCTCATTCATAACTTAAGTTTATTAATAGTGTCACTAATCAAGCTAATCATTTCTTATATGAACAAACATTATAATAAGACTTAAAAATCCAGATTTCAACCTAATATTATGATTCCCACAACAAGTCAAATCAATACTTTACAACTATATTCTTTATTCTCATTTGGAAGGTTCTAACATGTGTGTAATCATGTAAGTTCATTTCAAGAATCAATTAACAACTTTGTGTTTATTCCTATCATAATCTAATCATCAAGTCATTCCATATCATCAAATAATCAAGTCACTAGTTCATGTATTTCACAACTCTTGTGAATTTCCTAAGTGTTTAATTAACAAAGTTTCCTATTACATTAACTTTTAGTTTTTGATAATTATATCTAATTCAATCTTCCAATCAGATTAAGTATGAATCTAGGTTTATCTCATTCAACTAGTTTGATATAGTTTCATGCACCCTAATTTTTATTCAAGTTTTGATATTTCAATTAATCAAGCTACAAAGTTTCTATTTCTAGTAAGTAAGTGACAATTTGATCAATATGCTAAACCAATCTATACTTTAGCAATGCATCCTACCTTAGTTCAAGTATGCAATTCATTATGTATTAAACGCATATATGCTAAGTATTCATATCAAAATCAAGGATTCAACTTTTGATTCAACAAAGTTTCCTTAATTGGCAATCTAGCAATTTCAACAATCTTCAAGTATTATCTAATAGTTTTATGAATTTACTAGCATATACCATATTCAGTATCTTATAACATTATTCCATATCACTTTCAAGTTTCATTTGTCCACCAAAATCATCAATTCATCCAAGAAATTCAAAAATCCCCAAATTGCACATTTATGAACAAGTTCTTGCTATATACAACTTTAATACTAACAATTCAATGATTTATGTTCATATCATCAATCCTAATGATCAATAACTAACCAAGATTCATCCTAACATCAAACTTTAACAACAATTTCACCCATGATTATACCCAACTATCAAGTATTCCAATAATGCTTCTAATAAATCTTAGTAATCAATGTATGAACTTCAAGATGAATGTATGCATGTGTAAGTGGGTTCAATCCTTCCTCTTACACGTACATACATATACACGGCTCACATAATTTCAAACTTTCAAGCTCAGTCTCAACTCAACAACACCTAATCTAACATATTTAACCCTAGAAATCAACTTATGAACAAAACTTACTTGTGTTCTTGAAGATTTTGAGATGAGGATGAGAATGTGGTATGAGTGTGATGATCATTCCTCCTAATCTTCTTCCTATTTGTTTAATGTTCAGAACTCTTGATCAATCTTGGATTATGAGTGTGTGTTTGAAGATTTGAAGTGTGAATTTTGTGTGTGATGAATGCGAGTGTGTGTGTGTTGTATTATAGAGAGAAAGAAGAGAGGGATATGTTGAGTGAGTAAGTAATTAGAGTGTAAGGTGGATTAGCTTAGGAAATTGCAACACATAAGTGTTCTAGAAGATGTAATGATTGGTGAAATGAGTTGGTGGGTGGGGATTGGGAGAGAAAGGAGGTGGGGTGGTGAGGTGTAAGGTGGGCCAGCCAAGGGGGTTAGGAGATGAAGGGTTGGGTTAATATAACTCATCTTGGTTAATTGGTTTAACGTATTGCGATTTTTAAATAATCAATCGGATTCCGATTTAATAATTTTTATCAAACTTTGAATGAAATCAAATTCGTTGCAATATGGACTATAAAAACTATTTTCCTGAAAATAGTTTGTGTCGGGTCCTTTCCGGGTCCTGTACTGACTTTTGCTTACTTATTTCTAAGTTTTTGCGATTCGAGCATTCTAAAATTATGTTTATAAATTGTCTCCAATGTTTTAACATATATTTTATATTTTTGGGGCCATTTAATCATATTGATGATTTATTTATTTTCTAGCCCGCTGCCTGAGTTTATTTCACGCTATACTCGTTACGTGTCAAAATCTGGACTTTTTGTTGACCTTGCAAGATATTGAATCATAATAAAGGAAGATTTTATTCATAAAATTATATTATGATGCTAATTATGATTACATTATAACTCCGGCCAACGATGGTGGTTAACGGAGGCCGACGGCGCCGGAATCGAAGAAAAACCTTAAAAACGCGAAACAGATGGCTCGTATGTACTTATAGGGCGTATAAGTATGTATGTCGTATATTGATAGACCGTATAAGTATATACGGTCGTATATGTATATGCGCCAAGTATGTATGTATGTCGTATATGTATATGTAACGTATGTATATGCGTCGTGTATGTATGTATGTCGTATATGTATATACGCTGTATATGTATATGTACATGCGCCGTGTATGTATGAAGGTCGTGTATATATGATCAGTGTATAAGTATATTAAGAACACACAGGTCACTTATGCGTATAACTTACACGCGACGTATAAGTTATACGGCGTATAACTTATACGGACGTATAAGCTTATACGCTAAAATGACTTATACGGGGAAGAACTTATACGCCTAAAACTTATACGGGCTTAAGTGATTTTACCAAATAAATGAAAGATATACAGAGTATACGTATGTAAACAATATATATGGACTTACATGATGGTTAAGATAAGAATAAGTAAATAATTAATAATGAAAGGTAACGTTTAAAATGAAGATTCGATTTGAGTAAATAATTGAACTTCAGTTTTTCTGATGAGGTTTTTGGAATAGGATTATTAAGGCTTATTCGATTTCATTAAAGGTAACGCTTAACCCCAGCCAATGGCTCTGCCACTTGGCCCCTGGGCGGCTGCTACCCCTAGAATCCCGCTGCCAGGGACGCTGCCCCCGGACCCCCGTAGCCAGGGGTTACAATAACCTAGAAATATTATATGGATAGGGCTATATAATTGTAACGATTCCGGCAAATTCAGGTATACCCTAGCCGGAATATACTATTTACGTGTTATTTAATACTGAATATATGAATTATAATGTGTTTATATGAGTATATAAGATTCACAGTACGAATTATACTCGAATATACAGCTAGTCGTATTGAAATTACGATTAATCGATGAACGGTTATTGAAACCCGAACGAATCGGGGATTACATTATAGACGAAATATATAATGTTTAGTGATGTGTACGAAGTATTAAAGCTTCGGGATAAGTGAATTATAGCACAGAAAAAGGATTTCGATTTATTAGTACGTCGGTACGATAAACGAAACCTTTAACATCAAATCAAGCAAGAGACGATCGATCAAGCCGAAAAAGATGTACAATTACCGACAATATGATGTGTTAAGTCAATAAATGCCATGGTTTAAGTTTTTAAGGTTTTTAAATCGGTTTTATATAAATTTAAATTTTAAGCCGAAAAACGACCGTTTTGGCCTCGTTTTGAGCGTAATTAAACATTTAACAGAAAAACGAACTGAACCAGATTATCCACAACATTATCCGGATTACACAATCCGAATGTGTGGCCAAGGTTGAAGATGTGGGCCCCACCCCACACCTTACATGGACCGATCGGTCCATAGTCACACACACACACACTTCATTTTCTTTTTTTTAACATCCTAACTCCACAATTCTCTCAACACTCCTCAACATTCATCCAACCTCCTTTGATTTATACCAAGAAACCGAGGTAAAGATCGGATTATAGTCATGTTCATTGTCTTTTCTCGAGTCATTTACAAGAAAATGAGGTTTCAAGTGAAAAATGGGTGAAAACCCGAGATGAAACCGATTCTTGCATGATCAAGTGACGTATACAAGTTATACAAGGGATCTTGGTCCAAGAAAGGAGTTAAAAGAGTCAAAAACGAATTTTTTCGGTTAAAATCTTTGTTTTGATGTCTTAACCGAAACCATGAAAGAAATGGCTTGATTGTGGGTATAACTTGCTTGGTGTGGTGTTGTTGTGCTTGTAGGTGTTGTAGCTAGTTGCTAGCAAAGGCTAGAAAGCAAGATCTTTGCGATCTAAAGCTAGAAACACAAGGTAGTTCGGTTTTTCGTATGATTTGTAAGATTTGGACAGATTGTGGTAGACTTAGAGTTGAGTCATGAAATTTCACAGAGATGATCTACACATGAAAATATGAGATCTGTGAAATTTTGGTAATTTTTGGATAAAGGATGAATATTTGGTGAATTTAATGCTCGGTTTTGGCTAAAAATGGTGAAAAATAGCTAAACATCATGAAAAATTCTGGAAATGTTCAGATAAGCTTTTTATAACATATAAAATTCACACACAAAATTTCAGGTCCATTGGAGAAGTCTAAGTAGGCTTTTCGGTAAAACGAGATCTAGGGTTTTCTAGCTCGGTTTTGGTGAAAATGGCATGAAAAATGAGTTTTTGGTTCTGTAAAAATTACTGGGAACTATGTGGATGTCAGGAGTCATCCCAGAAACATTTGGGATTTTTCTAAGGTCGTTTGGTATTTTCGACATATTTGGTGTTTAAATGACGTTTAAAAATAGATAAATATATGTTAAATATAAAAATTAATTCTGGAAATATTTTTATAAAATTCCTTACTGTCAAAAACTGATTTGTGCAAAATTTCAAGATCCGAGACTAAACGGATAATTATTTGTGCTAAACAGAACATAAAAACAAACTTTTAAAGCTTAAAACGTGTAAACCGGCAAAGTTCGCCTAAGCGAGCTGACTGGTGTATAAAAACCTTAAAAATGGACTATTTTCATGAAACTGAGTTAATCAAGTAAAAATAAATCATCCGAAAATAATTCGGATGATTTGGGTAATTTTACCCGATTTAGTCGTTTCCGGTATATTAAAGACGGAAACGGGCCCCGCGGCCAAACGGAGTGTCTAAACCGAGCTCTAATTTCACCACTTTAATTAAAATATCAATAACAACTATTTTCAGGTCGTATGTGGCCAAACTCACTTTGACAACTTAAAGACGAATAACCGTGCTAGGCACGCAAAACGAGAAAAACAAACTAATGGTAATTTTGACTAAAGAACTCTAAGTGATATCACAATCTAAGTCCTGAGAAGTGTTTCGGGGTTAACATTGTCCCCGGATCGTGTACGGTACTGGGTTAACAGTGTCCCCAGACGTACCGGTTAACACGAATTTAAGATATATTAATAGAAATTGTGTAGTAACGACTTAGGGATCGTATTACAGATCCGGGCCGGTAGCTGTTCACAGTATTACATCTTGCTCACAAAAAGGTGAGTTTTCACGAGCCCCTTTTTATTGAACTGTTTTAAATATTTTCCCGGGGCGGAAAGCATGTTTTTATCAAAGTGTTTAAGTACATGCCGATCGCATGGAAATGAATGTATTATATAATGTTTATTGTACGGGAATCGTACGGTAACGTATTAAGATGGTAATTGTCTGAGTTGCTAATATTGTAAGGCCCGAAACAGTGTTCTGGGTTAACAGTGTCCCTAGAGGTTATTAAATGTATTTCTGGGTTAACAGTGTCCCCAGAGGCTATTAAATATATTTCTTGGTTAACAGTGTCCCCAGAGGTTATTGAATGTATTTCTGGGTTAACAGTGTCCCCAGAGGTTATTAAATGTGTTACTGGGTTAACAGTGTCCCAAGAGGTTATTAAATGTGTTTCTGGATTAACAGAGTTTTCACTTGTAGGCTCAGCATAATTATATCATTAATTTATGATTATTAAAATGATTTGTCATGGTTTATTTAAATTAGTAAAACTCACCAACTATTCGTAGTTGACCCGTTTTCTTTACATGCTTTCTAGGTACACCCAAATTGGAATAAGTGATACGGGCTTGATGATGTGTGCTATTTTGTGGAAGATTAAGGATCTATATTTTGCATTAAATATGTTAATGTACTATCGGTAAAACTTATGTGATAACACCTAGATGGTAACGAAACTCGGAACAATGTAATTCGTTTAAATTAATGTAATGGTGTTTTCTTTATAAGCAATACTGTTAATATCAGATGTGTCTGTTGCATCCCGTGTACGTTTCCGCTGCGGTTACGGGGTGTTACAGAACTTGGTATCAGAGCCATTGGTTATAAAGAATTAGGATGTCTTTAAAAGATACCTAAAATATAACCAGTAGCTCAAGTGTTATAGGATCTGAATATCAACTAATAATTTATTGTGACGAGGTCGGGATGAACTTGGATGGACAAGTGAGTTATTATGGTCCGGAACATAATAACAGACTTGTCCGCACGAGGGAATTCAGGGGAAGTCACGGGGGACTTTAATAGGTAAAATTGGCAACATATGTGCAAATATATGATAATATTGTGTGTGGTCAAGTTGTATAAGTAAGTATATATTAATTTGATTACGATTTACACTATGGAAAGAACTATATGTTTGTTAACTTGTGTGCAGGTTAGAATGTCAAGAACACCTAGTGTATCGATGGAGGAGGACCCGGAGGAAGTCAGCTCCGGGAACTCTGGGAGCCTCCCCGTATCATCCAGCTCTGAGCCTAGCGAGGCTAGTGTTAGGAGCTCTAGCTAGTCCTCCCCTGCCAGGATTGCTAGATCTCCTACCCCACCCGCACCACAGGCCGTCCCTATCCCTCCCGGATTCGGACCCCGCCTCACGACGCGGATCAGTGTTCCGCAGGTCCCACCTACCTCGCCCCCACCCAGACCTGCTACCCGCAGGGGCGAGTCCTCCCGCTCCCAGCCCGAGCCTGTGAATCCACCTGTGTGGGGGGTCCCTAGGCAGGAGAGGGACGCGGCGGCGTGGCTACGAGTGCTCACCGAACAGGTGAATGAGCACTCCGCCGCCTTGACGGTGGGGGTACAGAGGCGGATGTACCTAGGGGACTGCATACTGGACCACCAGTATGCGATTTCGCAGCTGAAGAGGGAGTGCTCATACTCCCAGTGGATGATCGGCCGGATGGAGACGCGGATCCGGGTTATGCTGGCTGTGATGGTGGTGTTGGTGGCGGTGTTGGTGGGTTTGGTATACCACCGTGTTTAGTTGTGTTAGGACGGGAGTAGACAGGGGCCGCTTTTTGATACTCTATGTAAGCAGTTAGTGGTGATGCTAACATATAGTGAATCTTGGGTAGTTATAATACAACCACTGGCCCTTAGGGGGGTCTCTTTTGGGGTATATCGTTATAGATACTTTTGGGTATCATTCAAGCACTGACCCATTGTGGGTTATGTCGAGATGATGCCGACATAGGCCCTATGTAGGAAAAACTTAACTTATGTAATGATGACAAGAAAGTATGTGAACTGACATGGATGTAATATGTACTAATGTTTATTAATGAATGGAATGTTTTGTTGTGTTTTATGATTGGAACTTGTATTAATTATATATATTTTCTTGATGTTGTGTAGAATGGCACAAAACGTTCAGCCCAATTGTCGGAAGTGGACGTGAGCCGTTTGATTGCTCAACAGTTAGAGGCGGCGATACCGGATATAGTATCGCGCATCGCCGCCAGTATTAACAATTCGACCAATCCAGCCCCTCCGAGCAATCAAACGACCACCAATAATGATGGGGAACAAAATGTTAATCCTCCACAGAATGATAACACGATTCCGAGTAATGACGCACCGCCTAGGGTGGTCGTTACAGACAGTAATAGCCCTATACCTACGGTAGAGACGAACCGTACTGAACCGATTCGTGCATCCAGGGGATGTTCGATCAAAGACTTTATGTTGTGCAAACCTCTAGAGTTTAGCGGGTCTGAAGGACCAAATGGGTTGGTTAAGTGGATGGAGAAAATAGAATCCGTTGTGAATATCAGCAACTGCCCCGAGGATTGTGTTGTTAAGTATGCTACCTGCACATTCACGGACCATGCCTTGACATGGTGGAACACGATAGTGCAGACCCGGGGTCAGGCGGCGACAAACCGCATGACCTGGACAGAGCTCAAGGCTCTTGTACTGGAACACTTCTGCCCGAAAAACGAATTGCAAAAATTAGAAAATGAATTGTGGAACCTGGAAATGCAGGGGGCAGACCATTTGGGTTATACGAACCGGTTTAATGAGTTGTCGCGTTTGGTAACATGGTTGGTCACCCCAGAGTCGAAGAGGGTTGAGCGTTATATTTGGGGGCTAACTCCAGTTGTAAGGAGTATAGTCAATTCTGGGGGACACCAGACGTATGAGGGTGCGGTGACGCAAGCTGGTATCGTCACGTATGATTTCGTAAGGAGCGGGTCACTGAAGGTGGCGGGAGAGTCCGCTGGGGGAAAGCAGGGTACACATGACCATAGGATCCAGGAAAAGCAGCAAGGTAAACGTGCTAGGCCCACTGCCCAGAACTACGCCATGACTAGTTCAGGCGGAAGGCAAGAACCGCAGAAGGGAACGTTTCCTAAGTGTGGGAAATGCGGTTACCACCATGGTGGCATGTGCAAAGAAGTGGTGTGCCATCGGTGCAGCAGGATTGGGCACTACGCACTGTGTTGTAGGACAAACCTAAACAACTTGAACCGGCAAGCGCAACCTATCCGTGCGCAGCCATTTAGGACCCAATCAGCCCGACAATAAAACCCACAAGGAAATCAAGTGATGACCACCAGTCGTGCTTGCTTTGAATGCGGTGGCACAGATCACTTCAAGAGAAACTGTCCGAAGCTGAACCAGGGAGGAAATGGGCGGCAAACCGCGGGTCAGGCATCGTTGTCCAATCAGGCGCGAGGCCGAGCATTCGTGATGGGGGCGAACGAAGCACGCCAGGACCCCAGCGTAGTGACAGGTACATTCCTCGTCTCTGATCATTACGCTTCTGTTTATTTGATACGGGCGCCGATAGAAGTTTTGTCTCCATTAGATTCCTGTCGATAGCAAACCTCCCAAATGGTGAAACCATAGAACCTTACACCGTAGAAGTCGCTAAAGGTAAAACCATGATAGTTAATCAGATAGTTCGGAATTGCCCTTTTATTCTGAACGATCAATCCCTTCCGATTGACTTGTTACCGGTAGAATTGGGTAGTTTTGATGTGATAGTGGGAATGGATTGGTTAGCACGTAACAAAGTATAAATAAACTGTGAAAAGAAAATCGTCAAGATCCGGGTGTCGGATGACGAAGAGATATTAGTGCAAGGAGAAAAGTCAGGCACCATGATACCATTTATATCCCACCTCAAGGTGTTAAAATACATACGCCAAGGATGCGTGGTGTATCTAGCAAGCTTGACGGCCACTGATTCTGAGGAGAAACGGGTGGATGATATTCCAGTGGTACGCGAATTTCCACAAGTCTTCCCAGAAGAACTTCCTGGATTACCGCCAACCCGACAGGTCGAATTCAGAATCGATCTATTACCTCAAGCTGGCCCTGTTGCTAAGGCACCCTACCGACTTGCACCATCAGAGATGCAAGAATTATCCAACCAATTGCAAGAATTGTTGGATAAAGGATTTATACGTCCTAGTTATTCCCCGTGGGGTGCACCGGTACTATTCGTGAAAAAGAAGGACGGAAGCCTTAGAATGTGCATTGATTACAGGGAGCTGAACAAGTTGACAATCAAAAATAGGTATCCTCTCCCCCGAATTGATGACCTGTTCGACCAACTGCAAGGTGCGAGCTATTTCTCAAAAATTGATCTTAGATCGGGATACCATCAGGTTAGAATTCAGGAGGAGGATATCCCAAAAACCGCATTCCGGACTCGCTACGGCCATTACGAGTTCTTAGTTATGCCGTTCGAGCTAACAAATGCGCCAGCAGTGTTCATGGATCTCATGAATCGAGTCTGTAAACCCTACCTTGATAAATTCGTCATCGTGTTTATTGACGATATTTTGATATACTCGAAGAGTAAAGAAGAGCACGAACAACACTTAAGATTAATCTTAGAGCTTCTAAATCAGGAGAAGTTGTATGCAAAATTCTCCAAGTGTAACTTCTGGTTACAAGAAGTGCAATTCCTTGGTCACGTTATAAACCATCAAGGAATACACGTTGATCCAAGTAAGGTTGAAGCAGTTAAGAATTGGCAAGCGCCTAAATCGCCAAAGGAAATCCGCCAATTCTTAGGCTTAGCTGGATATTATCGTCGATTTATAGAGAACTTTTCCAGCATCGCCCAACCTTTAACCCTTCTGACCCAAAAAGATCGAAAGTATGAATGGGGTGAAAAGCAGGAAACGGCGTTTCAAACGCTAAAACAAAGATTGTGACAAGCGCCGATCTTAATTCTCCCCGACGGAGACGATGGTTTTGTCGTGTATTGTGACGCATCCCGGAGAGGGTTAGGATGCGTGTTGATGCAAAATAATAAGGTTATAGCCTATGCTTCTCGACAGTTAAAAATACACGAGAAAAATTACACTACTCATGACTTAGAACTGGGAGCAGTTATCTTCGCACTTAAAATCTGGAGACATTATCTCTACGGTACAAAGTACACCATCTTCACCGATCATAAAAGTTTGCAACACATATTCGATCAGAAAGAACTGAATATGAGGCAACGAAGATGGGTCGAGTTGTTAAGCGACTATGACTGTGACATCCGTTATCACCCCGGCAAGGCTAACGTCGTAGCCGATGCCCTGAGTAGGAAGGATCGGGTTAAGCCATTGCGAGTGCGAGCACTGGAAATGATAGTCCAGTCGAACCTTTCGGACCTGGTTCGAGTCGCTCAACGCGAGGCGTTGAAAGAGGAACAATTGGTAAAAGAGGGACTTTATGGTAACGAGAAGAATTTCGAACAGCGCGTGGACGAAATTCTCTATTTCAAAAATCGGATTTGGATCCCGACCCCCCATGACCTTCGTGAATTAATCATGGACGAAGCGCATAAATCAAAATATTCCATACATCCGGGATCGGATAAGATGTACAAGGATGTGAAGGAGTTCTACTGGTGGCCGGGTATGAAAAAGGATATAGCCACATACGTCGGCAAGTGTACGACGTGTGCGAGGGTTAAGGCGGAGCACCAGAAACCTTCGGGAATGTTACAACAACCGGAAATTCCTGAATGGAAGTGGGAGCAGATCACGATGGATTTTGTGACACATCTCCCCAAGACGTCCCGAGGACATGATGCAATTTGGGTAGTCGTGGATCGATTAACCAAATCGGCACATTTTATTCCAATTAGAAATAATTATAACACCGAGAGACTTGCGCAGATTTATATAAATGAAATTGTGTCTCGTCATGGGATACCCATCTCAATCATCTCCGACCGAGATAGCCATTTCACCTTCAATCTTTGGCAAGCTGTACAAGAAGCGCTGGGAACGCGTATTAATCTAAGCACAGCTTACCACCCTCAGACCGATGGTCAGTCTGAGAGAACCATTCAAACCCTGGAGGATTTGCTTCGTGCATGCGTACTGGATTTTAAGGGAAATTGGGATCAACATCTCCCACTCGTTGAATTTTCCTATAATAACAGTTACCATAGCAGTATAAAGGCAGCACCTTACGAAGCATTGTATGGACGGAAGTGCCGATCACCACTCTGCTGGACTGAAGTGGGCAACACACAGGTTATTAGATCAGATCTGGTCCAGGAAACGACCAGCAAAATCCTTGAAATTAAGAACAATCTGAAGGCCGCACGGGATCGGCAGAAGAGTTATGCCGATACCCGTAGAAAACCGTTATCATTTGAGAGAGGTGATAAAGTGTATTTGAAAGTATCACCTTGGAAAGGAGTAGTCAGATTTGGAAAGGCGGGGAAGTTGGCCCCTAGATACATTGGACCATTCGACATTACTACAAAAATCGGTCCTGTAGCATACCGATTAGAACTGCCTGATGAATTAAGTGCAGTTCACAACGTGTTTCACGTGTCGAACTTGAAAATGTGTCTGTCGGATGAGACATCGGTGTTACCCTTAGAGGGTGTCCAAATAAGTGATCAGCTTAATTTCGTAGAGGAACCCATAGAAATAGTAGACGGGAAAATCAAACAACTTAGACACAATAAGATCTCATTGGTCAAAGTTAGATGGAACTCGCAACGAGGCCCAGAATATACATGGGAACGAAAGGACGAATTTCGGAAGAAATACCCCCACCTATTTCCGCAAAAGGAAGTAGTTGATGCGTAAAATTTCGAGGACGAAATTTTTGTAACGGGGGGAGAATGTAACGATTCCGGCAAATTCAGGTATACCCTAGCCAGAATATACTATTTACGTGTTATTTAATACTGAATATATGAATTATAATGTGTTTATACGAGTATATAAGATTCACAGTACGAATTATACTCGAATATACAGCTAGTCGTATTGAAATTACGATTAATCGATGAACGGTTATTGAAACCCGAACGAATCGGGGATTACATTATAGACGAAATATATAATGTTTAGTGATGTGTACGAAGTATTAAAGCTTCGGGATAAGTGAATTATAGCACAGAAAAAGGATTTCGATTTATTAGTACGTCGGTACGATAAACGAAACCTTTAACATCAAATCAAGCAAGAGACGATCGATCAAGCCGAAAAAGATGCACAATTACCGACAATATGATGTGTTAAATCAATAAATGCCATGGTTTAAGTTTTTAAGGTTTTTAAATCGATTTTATATAAATTTAAATTTTAAGCCGAAAAAACGACCGTTTTGGCCTCGTTTTGAGCGTAATTAAACGTTTAACCGAAAAACGAACTGAACCAGATTATCCACAACATTATCCGGATTACACAATCCGAATGTGTGGCCAAGGTTGAAGATGTGGGCCCCACCCCACACCTTACATGGACCGATCGGTCCATAGTCACACACACACACACTTCATTTTCTTTTTTCTAACATCCTAACTCCACAATTCTCTCAACACTCCTCAACATTCATCCAACCTCCTTTGATTTATACCAAGAAACCGAGGTAAAGATTGGATTATAGTCGTGTTCATCGTCTTTTCTCGAGTCATTTACAAGAAAATGAGGTTTCAAGTGAAAAATGGGTGAAAACCCGAGATGAAACCGATTCTTGCATGATCAAGTGATGTATACAAGTTATACAAGGGATCTTGGTCCAAGAAAGGAGTTAAAAGAGTCAAAAACGAATTTTTACGGTTAAAATCTTTGTTTTGATGTCTTAACCGAAACCATAAAAGAAATGGCTTGATTGTGGGTATAACTTGCTTGGTGTGGTGTTGTTGTGCTTGTAGGTGTTGTAGCTAGTTGCTAGCAAAGGCTAGAAAGCAAGATCTTTGCGATCTAAAGCTAAAAACACAAGGTAGTTCGGTTTTTCGTATGATTTGTAAGATTTGGACAGATTGTGGTAGACTTATAGTTGAGTCATAAAATTTCACAGAGATGATCTACACATGAAAATATGAGATCTGTGAAATTTTGGTAATTTTCGGATAAAGGATGAATATTTTGGTGAATTTAATGCTCGGTTTTGGCTAAAAATGGTGAAAAATAGCTAAACATCATGAAAAATTCTGGAAAAGTTCAGATAAGCTTTTTATAACATATAAAAGTCACACACAAAATTTCAGGTCCATTGGAGAAGTCTAAGTAGGCTTTTCGGTAAAACGAGATCTAGGGTTTTCTAGCTCGGTTTTGGTGAAAATGGCATGAAAAATGAGTTTTTGGTTCTGTAAAAATTACTGGGAACTATGTAGATGGCAGGAGTCATCCCAGAAAAATTTTGGGATTTTTCTAAGGTCGTTTGGTATTTTCGACATATTTGGTGTTTAAATGACGTTTAAAAATAGATAAATAAATGTTAAATATAAAAATTAATTCAGGAAATATTTTTATAAAATTCCTTACTGTCAAAAACTGATTTGTGCAAAATTTCAAGAACCGAGACTAATCGGATAATTATTTGTGCTAAACAGAACATAAAAACAAACTTTTAAAGCTTAAAACGTGTAAACCGGCAAAGTTCGCCTAAGCGAGCTGACTGGTGTATAAAAACCTTAAAAATGGACTATTTTCATGAAACTGAGTTAATCAAGTAAAAATAAATCATCGGAAAATAATTCGGATGATTTGGGTAATTTTACCCGATTTAGTCGTTTCCGGTATATTAAAGACGGAAACGGGCCCCGCGGTCAAACGGGGTGTCTAAACCGAGCTCTAATTTCACCACTTTAATTAAAATATCAATAACAACTATTTTCGGGTCGTATGTGGCCAAACTCACTTTGAAAACTTAAAGACGAATAACCGTGCTAGGCACGCAAAACGAGAAAAACAAACTAATGGTAATTTTGACTAAAGAACTCTAAGTGATATCACAATCTAAGTCCTGAGAAGTGTTTCGGGGTTAACATTGTCCCCGGATCGTGTACGGTACTGGGTTAACAGTGTCCCCAGACGTACCGGTTAACACGAATTTAAGATATATTAATAGAAATTGTGTAGTAACGACTTAGGGATCGTATTACAGATCCGGGCCGGTAGCTGTTCACAGTATTACATCTTGCTCACAAAAAGGTGAGTTTTCACGAGCCCCTTTTTATTGAACTGTTTTAAATATTTTCCCGGGGCGGAAAGCATGTTTTTATCAAAGTGTTTAAGTACATGCCGATCGCATGGAAATGAATGTATTATATAATGTTTATTGTACGGGAATCGTACGGTAACGTATTAAGATGGTAATTGTCTGAGTTGCTAATATTGTAAGGCCCGAAACAGTGTTCTGGGTTAACAGTGTCCCCAGAGGTTATTAAATGTATTTCTGGGTTAACAGTGTCCCCAGAGGCTATTAAATATATTTCTTGGTTAACAGTGTCCCCAGAGGTTATTGAATGTATTTCTGGGTTAACAGTGTCCCCAGAGGTTATTAAATGTGTTTCTGGGTTAACAGTGTCCCCAGAGGTTATTAAATGTGTTTCTGGGTTAACAGTGTCCCCAGAGGTTATTAAATGTGTTTCTGGATTAACAGAGTTTTCACTTGTAGGCTCAGCATAATTATATCATTAATTTATGATTATTAAAATGATTTGTCATGGTTTATTTAAATTAGTGAAACTCACCAACTATTCGTAGTTGACCCGTTTTCTTTACATGCTTTCTAGGTACACCCAAATTGGAATAAGTGATACGTGCTTGATGATGTGTGCTATTTTGTGGAAGATTAAGGATCTATATTTTGCATTAAATATGTTAATGTACTATCTGTAAAACTTATGTGATAACACCTAGATGGTAACGAAACTCGGAACAATGTAATTCGTTTAAATTAATGTAATGGTGTTTTCTTTATAAGCAATGCTGTTGATATCAGATGTGTCTGTTGCATCCCGTGTACGTTTCCGCTGTGGTTACGGGGTGTTACAATAATTGATACATGTAATTGTTATACAGTTAGTCACGCCCAGTTAAGGAAAGGAGTTACCATTACCTCTGAAAGGAATCGGACCAAGTGAGTTTCTAGCCAATTTTCTTGTTATGTTTTCGAGGTTGTGTGCATACTTGATGTGATTTGTTAATACACTTAACTTAAGTGGTAAGTGTATGTTATGTGAATGTTTATAAAGTATGCATGAATGATATAAGAGGGTATGTATGAAATGCGTGAATAATAGTATGAAGAAATATATGTATGAAGGTATGAGTAAAAGTAAAGGAGGGACCAGACCCTTATAATATCTGAGAGGATAGGGACCAGACCCTTATAATATCTGAGAGGTTATAGGGCGAAAGGCTCTTTAAAACGTATAATTGAATGATATAATATGGAAGTACGAAAGAAAGAATGAATGAAAGAAAGAAGGTATATACTTATGTATATACGAAAGAAAGATAAATAGGTTAAGTAAGTAATACATATCTTCGGATACGAAAAAGTAAGTATGTGAATGTATTGTATATTACCTGATTAACTAGAACTCACTCGGCGTAGCTGACTTTTAGTATACACGCATGTGAATAGATTAAAGCAACTGGCTTGAGGAGACACATGGCATTATCTGAAGAGGCTGGCATCTGAAGAAGAATTGTCATGATGTATTGATACAATATATTAGGATATGTTTTAAAAACAAGATTTGAATGTTATGTAATGAATGGTTGACTTTTATTATTCTGCAAAAGTTTTAATTAACTCTGATATTTTGAATTGTGTTTATTAGTAAATCCAACGCTAAAGTAGGGCACCGGGAACGGGGCCTTACAGATGGTCAATCATAAACTCCATATGGAGGAAGGAGGAGAACTGACAAAAAAAAAGGAAGATATCAGCGCTTGGTAGGAAAAATGATATATCTCTCACATACTCATCCAAATATCGCATATGCAGTTGGGGTAGTAAGCAAGTTTATGCATCAACCTCAAATGACTCTCATGGAAGCGGTACGAAGGATTATCAGATACCTCAAAGGAACAGCAGGTCATGGAGTTCTCTTTCAACCAAATAAACACCTTAAAGTCCAGTTGTATACTGACGAAGATTGGGAAGGAGATAAAGATGATGTAAGGTCAACATGAGGATACTTTACCTTGGTTGGTGGAAATTTAGTTACATGGAGAAGTAAAAAAATAGAATGTGATGGCGTTATCTAGCGCCGAAGCAGAATTTCGAGGAATTGCAAGGTGTGTGTCGGAAGTTCAACATGATCGCACAAAGAATGTGAAGGTTGATAGGCATACCATCAAAGAAAAACCTGAAGCATGAATTATAAAGTTGCCATTCCTTCGATCAGAAAACCAATTAGCAGATATATTAACAAAAGTCATCAATAGGAGGATTTTCAACAATTGTCTTAGCAAGTTGAGCATCGGAAATCCCACTACTCAACTTGAGGAGAAGTATTAGAATAGTATACAAAATTGTAAGATCAAATTTAATCTCATTTCCGTATTAATGTTTTTGACAACAAAACAATTCAAGATCGTTAGAGCAATCAAGGGGTTCTCCTTCCTTTTTTCTTTTATTATATTTCCTTGTATAGTTTATTCCTTTCAATATATAATGTATTCAGTTTTTTTCAATTGTAATGATCGAATACAATTTACAAAGCAATAATATTTCTTTAATATTCCATCTCAAAAACTATTACCAAATAACGTTTTTTTTACCAAAATCACACCATAAAGTTTTCTTTTACGAATAGGTTGCAAGTTTAGCATAATGTATTATCCTAAACAACAAGTAATGGCATTATTTAGCATTCTAATTATTATTATTTGCACATTACAACCAACTCATCTATTTTTTCAAACATCTAAATAAAAAAGTTTTCCTTTTGAGAAATTTATGAAGTAACATATACCTAAATTTCCCGAACAACAACACAAACAAATCATCTTTATATAATCATATAACACATATACACACAATTAACAATTTATTTCATTTGGGCTTCTACTTATGTCACTAATAAAAAAGGTTTCCCTTTTAGAAAAGGTGTGAACATCTCTTAAAATCCAACATGTACATAGCACCCAAGCTAGCCAATGATCCATATAATAATATTAATTCAAAATTATCCCAAAATTTATGGTTTTTACACCAATCCTAATTGCATCACTAATTCAATATTAACAAAATCATATTTTCATCCGTCATTTGTGGCCTAGTGGTAGGCGGCTTCGGTTCTTCAATGGAGACCAAAGTTCGATCCTCACTTGTGTCACTTTTAGTGGATTATGGGAATGAAGGGTTTGAGTTAGGCCTTGTGCAAGGTTGTCAAGTCTAATCCAAGACCACCTATGTTTTTGTCCCACCGTGTGATACGCCAGAGAGTTTATCTCTTATGGTAGCACAACGACTGTCAAGTGGCAACTGGTGGTATGGTTTCCCGAGGAAACACCCAAACTATGAAGCCAACGTAGGCCCGGTTAAGACAACATAATATAACCATAGTGGGGGCAACGAGGCTCTCCAAATTTGAGGAGTGCGGTAGCCTAAATATAAGAAAGTCGTCGTTCTAAAAAAATCATATTTTCATATTTTAAAATGGATTCATTTGATTATAACCCTTTTAGATAATAGATTTCTCTAACCCAAGTTTCAAAGACACAAACCAAATGATATAACAATAATCACTTACTTCTTATGTGTAGTGAATTCACTGAAACAACCTTCCAATTCTTTGATCTTGATTCACCCAACAATATATGTGTATGTATATGCTTTGAGAAAAAAAATTGATGTATATGTGTGTGTTATGTGATGTACGGAAAAAGCGAGAAATAAATGCAAGCCAAGAGTTCCCTAAGAGGACATTCTCTAACTGCATTGCATATGGCCAACATTACACTCGATCAGAGATAGCCACGTGTTCCTTCAGGTGAATGGAAGGTCCTTTTGACATTGACAATCTAGTTAATTATTCTCCTTCACTCTCGGCTATAATACCCTCGTACAATGGCGAAAGAGGTACACTTACACATACACATACTCTCCCAATTATACACATATACTTCCGATACTACCTTAAATAGTAATTGTACCGATTCTCACGTTGGATGGTGGTTACGAGAAGACCCCCCCCCATCTTTTCCTTCCTGTAAATAGCTCACAATGATCTGCTTTGCAGGTGTAGATCTGGCCTAGATTCGTGACAACCAAAACAATTCCATCCAAACCCTAACCCGGTTGAAACTTAGGCTTAACTCTAGTCGAGGTTTAGTTAACGGAGTTAACCTAAAAATTGGTAGTTGTCACATGGTGAGTCTAGTAGGATAATGTGTTAGGAGTTATGAGATGTGATTTAAAGGATTAATCCAATGTGTCATAGCAACGAGTTAGTTGTGTGTGTATCAACAAGTAGTCTAGGGCTAGATAAGCTAAGAGGGTGGGGGGGATGAGGCAGACCTCTGGAAGCCCAAGTGAGTTACTTATTGTTTCTATGGATGTCGTTGTTGTTTTCTTTAAGGTAGAGGCGGTTCCAAGTGAGTTATGTAATTTTGAATTGGGATGTAAATGAGGATCCTAAATTGAAGATGAGAAGAAAGGGATGGGGTATTAAAATAAAATTAGGTTTAGAATCATAGTAACAGGAAACACTACTCCATCCATGATATTCATAACATGTCGTTCATATCAAATTTTGGTACAAAATCGTACCGATCGCTCATGGTACGCGATCTGGATTGTAAAATTTACGTTTACAATTGTTGCACGAATCGTGCTATTTTCATACAATTCATGTTCCTGGTGAATCCGATTCGCTTTCCCGTCAACAATTTTGGTATTTGGGATCGTTAAATTCGCATACCTGAACCCCAAAAACAGTTTCACAACGAACCAGTTGAATTGCAAGGTCTAAATCTTTTATGTTATCGGTGTCAACGCATTTTCAAAAAACAATTTTAACCGAATATGGGTACACGGTATTTTTAGTTCAATTAGTGATGCAATCGATTGAATTATGGAAAGCCGTATAGTCAATTCAGTTAGCGACGCAATCAATTTAATTATGGAAAGCCGTATAGTCGAATCAATTAGCGATATAATCAATTGAATTTTATGAAATCTGTATAATTAACTCAATAGCAATGCAATCAATTGAATTTGGGAACACGGTATAGTCAATTAAATTAAAATTCTCTTATTAGTATAATTATGAAATGCTGCTGATATTATTATGAAATGTGTTTAAATTGGAATTTACCGGACTATATGGTACGTCGTACCACGTAACGAATGAACCTATCTCCCCCCCCCCCCCCCCATACCGAAGTTTAGAAATGCACAAACTGCATACCAGTTTCTGTACCGCGATCCATGTGACTATGGTTAGAACCTTGGATACTTTAAGAGTTGTACTTGTTGCTAATTAAGTCCCCCCCCCCCCCACAATCCTCTCTCTCTCTCTCTATATATATATATATATCCACCACCTCAGTTCAAATACAAAGAATACTAATTTGAATGCAACTTTGAGGGTAAAAAACATTCGCTTAATATAAAAGGCTATCATTACTATAATCTTTACTCCATCCTCCGTAACTTGCAGAAGTTGATAATGACGAGGAGCTATGTACCAACATTTCCATTATGTACTCCAGCTCTTTCACGACTTCACTCATTGTTGGTCGCTGATTTCCCATATCCTCAACACACCTAAGAGCAATATCAACAAACTTCTCCAAACCTTTGAGTGGACTACTCAAACCAATAACCGGATCAAGGATGTCTTGTAGGTCATATAGTTCTTTATTTCTTTTCATTGATTCTTTCACTTCCGTTACAATGTACTTGCCTTTCTCGATTGGGTTTCTTGCAGTTATTAGCTCTAACATCACAATCCCAAAGCTATAAGTATCACTCTTTGCAGTTAAAAGTTGAGTCATATAGTACTCGGGATCCATGTAACCCTGCATTCATCAGTACGCTAACAAGTCATTAAATGATGGAAATTACACTTGTTTATATGAATGGGTCTACTTTTCTATTTGTAAAAGGAAAATCGTATAAAGCAAGATCAATCAATGTGCAATACGTCAAAAGTTATCCACAATACTTTTATAATTCATAAAATCGGATAGCCTAATCCCACTCCCAAACTGTCCATTCTGAACTATACAATTGTTGAATATACTATGTTATGGATTATGGATGAATGACAATGAAATACTACACATTATACAAAAGAGTTACTAACCATGGTCCCTTTTACTTGAGTGGTTACATGAGTCCTATCTGCATCACTCAATGGCTTGGATAGTCCAAAATCGGCAAATTTTGCAACTAATTGTTCATCTTGTAAGATATTGTTTGTTTTAACGTCTCTATGTATGATCGGGGGATCAGCATGATCATGTAAATACTGCAAACCTCTTGCCGCTCCAAGTGCTATTTTAAGCCTCTGCATCCAGTCCAACCTAATACCCGACCCCCCTGTGTAAATTCATTTCGAACTAATAAATTAAGACTGATATAAACTCGGTACGTACGTTTAGCTATGAAAATAGCTGTACCGGTACAATAGGCATTAATAATTTGTAAAAGTAAAGAACCCCATAATCAATAGTCTCACATAGTAAAGAAAAGACTATATGGACTGTTGTTAACTTTTTTTGGTTGGTACTTACATAAACATAAATAGAAGAAATAACGTTAAATATGAGTACCAGAAAGACTATCCTTGAGGGTGCCATTCACGATATACTCATAAATCAGCATTTGTTCACCCTGATCAAAACAGAATCTGATGAGACCGACCACATTCTTATGATGAACTCTTGAAAGAAGCTCGATCTCAGTTTTAAACTCGAGCCCACCCTGAGATGATCCTTTTTGAGCTCTTTTGACTGCTATTGGCTGCCCATTCGGAAGACTTCCTTTATATACCTAAGCAAAATTTTTTATCATTAGCGTATACAAATCTGTGTATAATTTACAAAAAGTACTCACCATTCCGTATCCGCCTTTTCCAATGTTGTTAATCGGTGAAAAGTTGTTGGTGTAATTCTGAAGTTCTTCAAAGGTGAAGGATCTTGCTCCTTTCAACTGAGGAACACCGCCACTACTGCTGGTTGAATCCCATAGCGCTGCATGTTTTTTACTAATTTTGTTTGAGCATAAGATAGTTCAAACAATAATATAAATAATTATATTGTTTATTTAATTATAAGTCTGGTTTTCATTTTAAACTTTTTGTGTTTACATCATTTAAGTATAAATATTTTTTATGAAGATTTTATGTGTTAGTAGAAGTATGCATATATTTTCTAAGTTGTTACAGTGCAAACCATATTTACCGAACGGTTGACTCTGTTGTGGTGGTCTTTCAGCTCGTTCTTTCTGGCGAAACAAATGCATTCCTGCAAGAACAGATAGCACGACAAGCACACAACCACCAACTACTGACCCTGTGATAACTCCAGCCTTAGATGACTTGTGTTTGGTACTTTCGTTATCTATGTAAAAGGGTAAAGAAATAGAAATACAAGTTGAAAAACACTTTAACAAAAGTACGAGTTTAATTAAAATGGTATCATACAGAACACATTACCCTTCAAGAAGTTACTGTACGGTTCAGGAATGAAATAGTAGATGTTGAACTCTTTTGGGGGTTGGAATGTTTGATTGCTAAATGCGAATGCGAGCCCAAATATCCCTGTCCTATTAAAACTTGGTTCCCCAGATGGAAAAAATTTAAGATCAATCACAAGATAATCATCCATATTTCTTCTTGGATTCTGTAACGACAATGAATTTACAGGGAGACCGGCTTCATGAAAGAATGTCTTCAGAGAATCATGAAGGGAAATGTAAATAGTGGAGTTTTCTAGTGAAGAAAAGGATGGAACTTTAAAGAAAATTGATCCTATACATGCACATTGACAGTTGGGACTTGAAACCTGACCCAAACCACATAATGGAGGCGGGCAGTAGTTCCATGGTGTCGAATATGTAGTAATATTTGTTTGAGGGGAACAAAATTTGTCCGTCACATCAGATTCCCTACATATTGGATTATTGGCCAGTCTGCAGTCATAAAAACAAGCAAACACGAAACCATTCAGAAAATGTTACAGAAATAAAAAAACATGTCTAAAGTAGGATTTTAATACATAGAACAACCCAAAATGCCATAATGAGAAAAATAAATAAATTATTATTGTATTAAGTAGTATGTGTAACAATAGTACGTAAACTAGAAAACATTTAAGAAAAATTATGTTAAACAGAATAGAAAGTGTTTAGGGTTTAACCCGTGACCCATCCAACCTCGACCCCTCATGACAGGTAACAAAACTAATTTTTATCCAGCTCACTCATTTTGTCACTTATATAAAAGACACATGCAAATGGTATGTCGTTCCGAAACTTACATTAAACCAATACTCTCTTTATATATACTTCGTTGGATGAAGTCGTCTATTTGGTTATCTCGAAGATCAATAAGTTGAAGCTGTGTGCTAGGATTTGAGCTAATATTTAAGGTGCCATTTATCGAGTTGTGGCTTAAATCACTGTCAAAAATAAAAAAAATAAACTTTTCGAATTAATCCAGCGTACAGTAGTATGTAGATATTAAAACGTTCAACAAGCAGAGGTACTAACACATTTTGCAACTGAGGCTTGCTGAACAAGGCAGCAGGCAGTTCTCCTCTAAGATTTGTGTGGTTCATCTTACTGCGTAGATACATTTGAGGATAAATAAGTTATCCGCCATCAGTGTTACAAAAACAACAAATGTGACCCAAATTTATGAGCGATACAATATTAAAAGGTCGCAAACTTATCAACTGTAACAAAATTGGTAGTGAACTAACGACCAAAACAATATTGTCTAAAATACAACGACTGAAAACAAACTTAGTTGCAAAATTAGTCGCTAATTTAAAAAAAAAAAAACAAATTGATAATAAAAGGCGTTTTGGACTGATTGGGTGAGATATGTAAGATGTTTTAGTCTGAATCACTTTACTTACATGGTTGTGAGAGCCTCTAGAGTTGAAAACCATGACGGTGCCTCGGACCGATCATCAAAAGTATTATTGCTGAAATCACTGCAAATTAATGTGTGAGGAAATGAGTTGATTAAGACCTTTATTTTGAACAAACTTATGCAACAATGTCTTGATACGACTTACATATAGCTCAAGACGTTCATGCCTGTGAGATTGGGTAGAGGACCAGTCAGTTTATTATGTGACAGGAATCTATGAAACACAGTTTGTCAACATCGAATGTGAAATGCAAAAATTAATAGTGTTTTGAGGTATGTTGTGGAGTTTACATCTGTTGAAGACTGGTAAGATTGTTTATGTTTGACGGGACATTGCCACTTAAGGAGTTCCTGTCAAGTCGTCTGATTCAAAACAAGGCATTCAATTCTTAGTTAAAATCCAGATTAATAAAATAAAGGGACATGCTATAGAAACACCATCTCTATTATATCAATACAAGAATTTTAATTTGGTATGAGTATGACGAACCCTTTATCTACTACATTTCTTGTCGGCATAGATCACCTGTAGCGACAACAAGGGTGAAGCAATTTTTTATTTTTATCATTTTTGCATCACCTATAGCGACGACATTGTGAAAGCCATAGGTTGAGCAAGAGAGGGAACAATTAGCCGCCAAATGAAAATCATATAGGGACGAAATGTCTACAACGTTATTTATTTATCAGGGATTTTATCATTTACTAGTAACATCTAGTAAAGATTATTTATTTGACACAATATGATTATTGCCTAAGTGTTGCTAGTAAATGATGAAATCCCTAATAAAAATATATCATATTGTATCAAATAAAGATAATTTATTTGTCTATTTAAATAGAAATTATATATCATGTTGTATGACGTTGTTGTGGTTAACCCTATGGCGAGTTGTCTCGTCGCACAACTCGCTATAGGGCGCAGATAACCCTAAATCGCAACGGTGGCTATAGAGCAGCCCATTTGCTTTGTTTATACTTCTATCATCGAGTTTCGCTTATTTTAACCACCCACTACAGATTTCCGCCAGTTAGAGCCACCGTGAGTCGCCTCCACCGCCATGTAAATATCCCCACTTTTCATCTTCAAGAAAAAGGAAGTTACCCTCCAATTGTTTTGACTATTACCACCAAATTATTGCTTTTTAGGTTAATATAAACTAATTTTAGGTGATTAAACAAGAAAATGTGTGTCTTGACAATCAATATGTAGTTTTTTCATTTTTCTTTTGACACTTTTGGTTTATTCACGTCTGAAGTTGGGGAGTTAATTACTCAAGTTCAACAGGCCATGAATATTAGTGTTATGATTCCAAGATCAGCAGATGTAGTTTTTAAAATATTGGATTTTGAAATTCAATAATAAATAGCGACGTAACTTATTGCCCGTTTGCCTTCAGTTTTGATGTAACTACTACTTTTCAATTGAATTGCGTACACAATGTGTATGGTATTATGGGATGTAGGTATTCATTGACTTTTGAAGTAACACGTCAACGGATTAATTTTAATCTAGTATCTAATGGTTCTAAAAAAATTAATAAAAAAAATTGTAGGTTAATAATTGAAATACTTGTGAGTTTCCAAGTATCGATAACTTGTCCCAATGACATCTCGTGTTTGTATCCAAAGTTATTGATATTTGAATTTTATTTTTTTTAAGGAATTGAAGGTATAGTTAAAATTTTGTTTAATTTACTTTATTTTATGTTTGTAACGAAATATTGAGCTAAAACATATAGTTCAATTTTAAATGGTGAAATTTTATGTTTTTTTATATGTTTAAGTTAAAAAACTAATAATAATAAGCGCTTCATGGGTCTTTTTAAACTCGGAGAGCCAACAGGTTATAACTTCTCACTTTTTTTTTGTAAAACCCTTTAATCATCAGACAATAATATACGTTGGTTATGGGTCTTATCAAACCCGGATAGCCCTTAAACGAGTAATAACATCTAATTTATTTGTGGAATCTTTTCATCTCCATTGTCGGTCTATCCTATCCATCATTGATTAACTTCCGATTACCACCCACCATCGCCAACCTCCCTTTCATGCATCAACCATCATTTTCACCTACATCAACCGCTTCTTCTTTATTGGATTTCTCCTAAAACACCGAATGAACACTGGTTAATCAACCACCGGTTCAGATTTGGTTTCCCCGTACATCCTCTTTTATTTATGAAACTCTATCTTGGCCAACCCATTTTCATTTTCATCATTCATACCACCACCAGGCCAACCTTGACTGACTCCTAGCCTACTACGGTTGTGGCAGATTACTAACATACTAATTTGTCTTAAATTTATAAAAACATGCATGATTTAGTTTTTTTGATCTTAGTGCTCTCTAATTCAAACCTGAGCTACATGTTGGTTCTTTTAAAACTTAAATGAACAACATAACAACATAAGTGAACATAATTGAACAAATGTAAACGAACATAAATGAACTTATATTAACAAATGTAAATGAATACAAACAAACATAAACAAATATAAATAAGGTTTTTGGATTTTAATAATCCCTATTGAATAATATTGGCCGATAATAATCTCTATTCATTTTATCGTCACTAACAGTCCCAAATTTAATAAAGTTGGGCCCAGTGGTCCCTCGTTAAAAAGGATTTAACGGCGTTATATTTTTGTCCAAAATTCAAACTAATTTTTTAGGGCTTTTAATTGGAAGGAGGATACGAGTTGATTGATGTAAACTTAGTTCGAAACGGTGCTCCAAAACGACGAAAGAATGCTTCAATTCGAGTTTTCGAACTTACAATTAACAAAAAAAACCAAGTCGTTTAGATCACCGTATCGAGCTAAGATTTACATCAACCGATTTGTATCATCCTTCCGATCAAAATCCCTAAAACATTAGTTTGAAATTCGGAAAAAAAATATAACGCCGTTAATTCTTTTTTAACGTGGGACCACTGGGGGCAACTTTTTTAAATTTGAGACCGCCAATGACGATAAAACAAATAGGGACTATTGTCGATCAATATTATTCAACGAGGATTATTAAAATTCAATAAACCTATAAATAAACACAATTAAATGAACACAAATGAACAAATATAAAACATTAAATAGATCATTTATTAAATGTTTCATTCAAACATAAATATAAACGAACATAACGAAACATAAATGATCAAAATATATATGTTAAAGTATATTACAAACTTCCTTCCAATAAATTAAATTAGAATTCAAAAAAAAATGTATTCACAATATAAGAAACATCAATTATAAAAAAAACAAAAAAACAAAAAAAAAAACATAATACGAGTGATAAAAACTAATATTCATATACACCTATATAAACCTATAATTGTCTTATTCGATGATTTACAATTAACATATCTAACTACTACAGTATATTAGAGCAATACATAGTTTACACATCACATTTAACTAAGCTATCCACATATGATTTCACCTCAATAATTTCCAACATTATAATTTACACCTAATAAGTTGTTTAACTTTAATACTATATTACCATTTATATAATTACGAACACGGTTACAAATATAACTTTAAATGTCGTATTAAATGATGTTTTAGATATTTATGAATTATAAAATTTTATTTATTATTATTTATATCTTATGAATCCGTAAGGTATATACTGTTATTAAATTTAATTTTTTTTTGTTTTATTTTTTTAACCGTCCGTGTATTACATGAGCTATATCTTAATTTCTAATAAAATCGTAGGTATCTTGAATAGGAAGAATGCTTTTTATTTTACATCTCTTTCGAACACGATTCATTTGACTTGAAATTGTTTGTTTTGGTTTTTTTTTTATCAAATATTAGTAGTTTATGTCGCATAAGATACTAACCAGTTTAATATATTAATTAAAATATGTTTATTTAAAATAAATAAATAAATGGTTAAATGGGTCAAAACTTGAACCCGAACATGATATACGTGTGTTGGGTTCGTAGGCCTTGTTGGCCCGGTTTATTAATTAAAGTCCAAAGGGCAGACGGGTGTAGGGTGGCCAGACTGAAGCCCGGCCCGGTTTAGATTTCTTGTTCAATAATTTACAAACCCTAAACTAGTATCTATTTAAACAATGCTATGTACTTGTAATCCTTTGTCACTCAATAAAAGAAATACCTAGTTGCCACTCGTGGACGTAGGTCAGTTTAGACCGAACCACGTTAAATCCTCGTGTTTGTTTATTGCTTTCGTGCGTGTGTTCTGTTCGTGTGTGCGTTTAATCCTAACAACGTGTTTGTGGGTGGAGCTGAACACGACAAACTTATTCACGAGTTCACTTGAGCACAACCCATTTGCCTAGTACTTGTTTATTTAATTTTTTTAATACTTTAGTTTTGCATAAATAGTTAAACGGGTTTATTTAATTTATTAATATTTTTTAATACTTTAGTTTGTTTAATTTTTTAATACCCATTTAATTTATTATTTAATGTGTTTTTTAAGTAAAAATAGTTAAACGGGTCACATACATGTTCGTGAAATGACCCAAACTCGACACACGTTTTCGCAGATTGACCTGTTTGACTCGAATTTGTTTATATCTTTCATTAAAATATTAATATTTTAATTTTGCATAAGATAGTAACCGAATTAACCTATTAGTTAAATTATGTTGTGTTTATAAAATTAAGAAAGAAACAAATGGATTAAAGGGGTCAATATGTCTATGTTTAAGGCACACATATGTGACAAGGGTATTAGATGATTATAGTGTTATATTATAATATTAAATTGTCCTCATGTTATAATTTATATCTTCTTGTATACGTGGATCTAAGTTATTTGTTTATATATTGATATATCTCCTAATTGAGGAGATGTAGAGAGTAGAGACTCACATCTATCATGCTATGATCAGCCAAAATATTTGGTTGAGTTTTCCCCCTTCTCTCTTCTATCCATTTTTTTTCCTTCCGGACATCTATGCATGTTCTTCAAACTAATCAGTTTGGCCTCATCATCTACAGATCCTCTACCTATGAACAGATTGGCTCATATGATTTCCATCAAACTATCATCCACAACCTACTTATATTGGAAAAATCAGATGGTTCAACTCCTCTCCTTCCAAAATCTTCTCCATCATGTTGATGGTTAGCGCCTCTCCTGCCTTTATTACTACAGAAGATAAAAAAGTCGAAAACTTGAATATGCCCCATGGCTTGCTGATGATCAAAGAACTATGATAACCCTCAATGCTTCGTTGACAGAAGAAGAGGTTGCGGCCACCGTCGGGCTGGCCACGGCTCGTGAAATTTGGGTCGCTTTAGAGACAACTTTTAGTATTCCTCGATTGAACGGGTTCAAAATCTTCGTGGCCAACTTCGATTTACCCAAAAGGGTGACAAATCCGTGTCAGATTATAGTCGAGCTTTCAAGCTTATTTGTGATCAATTAATTGCTATTGGACACCCGGTTGATCCAAATGAACAACTCCACTGTTTCCTATATGGTCTAGGACCCTCATTTGAAAATTTTTCTATCACTATATGTGCCTTGCGCCCCATACCAACTTTCTCTGATTTGGTTGCTAGAGCGGAAAGTCGTGAATTAATTATCAAGGCCCTTCATGGACAGGCGGCTCCATCCGTGGCATTTTCTGCCCAATACAACAGGTCTGGGTCCTGCTCGAGACACTCCAATAGTAACCGTGGTCGTCATAACATGTCAAACCGTGGTAAGTTCAATCATCAACACCGTGGCTCTTTTCGTTCCACAGGATACAACAACCCTTGTCCTGTCCCTCGGGTTATTATAATAACTGTAACCGCCAATCTCTCACATGCCAACTTTGCCAAACTGAGGGACACTCTGCAGATACTCTTGGTTCGTATGCCGGTTCGGCTACTCCTTCGAACAAACAACTGGCACGAGCCTTTCATGCTCAATGCCATGTTACCACTCAAGGTCCGGATTGGTGTGTTGATTCAGGAGCCACATATCATATGATCGGTAACCTCAATGGTGTGTTGAACACCTCGCCTCCCAAAGGTAATCCTCACGTGTTTTTTTGGTAATGGAAAAACTCTTCTGGTTTCACATACAGGTAGCATGCATATTTTTGGTTCCGTTTATTTGAATGATGTCTAGATGGTTCCAAATCTTACATGACACCTTCTATCAGTTGTTAAGATAACTGAAGATAAAGGTTTGGATATACTTTTCTCATACCCTTATTTTCATTAAGAGGGTTCTAGCCCAAGGATGTCGTGAAGACGGTGTCTATGTCCTTCACACCAAGCATGAAGCCTTAGCAGCATCTTCATTATGTCCTAAAGCTTCTTTTGAAATTTGGCACTCTAAATTGGGGCATGTCCCATTTGATATCATTGTTTTATTTTAAAAACTATGCCACTTATCTTTATCATCTATTTGCCTAAACCGGGCCTTTGTGCTCCTTGTCAATTAGCCAAGGCTAAAAGGCAACCATTTCCTATTAATACTTAAAGTGCCGCTCAACCTTTGGAGCAGATACACTGCGACTTATGGGGAAAGTCACTGGTAAAGTCGGTTGACAATTATTTGTATTATGTGTCGTTTATTGATGATTTCTCAAGATTTTCCTGGGTTTATCCTCTTTATGCTAAGTATGAATTTACCGATATATTATCTATTTTTATACCTTTTGTTCAAACTCTGTTCTCAAAGAAAATAAAAAATTTTCAAAGTGATAGGGGAACCGAATTTACAAACCATCAGGTTCGTAAGACTTTTGAACAAAATGGTACCCTATACCATGTATCGTGTCCCTACATGCCTCAAAAAAATGGTCGGGCCGAACGGAAACACCTACACATTGTTGAAACCAGTTTGGCTATGTTATTTAATGCCAAGCTCCCACCCACTTATTGGTTTGATGAGTTCTCTTTGGCCGTCTTCATTATAAACCGACTTCCTACACCTCTTCTTAATGACAAATCACCATTTGAGGTGTTATTTAACAAACCACCTATATACACATCCTTCTGTGTTTTGGTTGTCGGGTCTACCCTTTATTACGTGATTATGCTCCAAACAAACTTGCACCTCGGTGTCTCCCGTGCATTTTTATCGGCTATAGTTCCAAATATAAGGGTTGTCGACTTGATCCAATTGCATCCTGTGTGTATATCACCCATCATGCTCGGTTTGACAAGACCGTATTTCCATTTGACGGAACACATCATGAGAAACTGATTTCAACCCTATTACCTCATTCCTGGACACTACTCCATCTATCAATCATTCTGCCCAAACACACACAACACCTACTATTACCACCTTCACTCCAACAACCCATCAAACAACACAAGCCCAATCCCCATCCCATGTTTCCACCAGCCAACTACCTCCACACCAAATATAACTCATCCTTCTCCATCTTTTCTTTGTCACTTGTGCATCATAGAATTCCCATGCAACCTATCACACAATCCACTATCAATTGGGAGTCAACAACAACTTCAACATTCACTCCTCATACTACTATACACTCATCAACCCCTCACACACCTTCAACACCACCCAAGTCTCCTCAGTCCACAGCCTCTCAACTAACTCCACCAACTTCCAACACCTCCGTGTATTCAAATAATAATATTTTATATTGACTTTTTATGACAGAAAAGTTTACTTGAGCTAGTAGGGGGATAATAAAATAACAAAGATAAAGAGATAAGTAGGCTATTTAGATGGAGCTAATTATGGACCAAAAAGGAAATATGGGCTTAGGTCCATGGGCTTAGAGGAGTATAAATAATCCTTAAACCATAATCCTTTCCATTTCCATCCATTCTACACCATAAAAACACACACAAACCCCCTCCCTTCGGCCGTAAGCTAGAAAAGAAGACCCTAGACCAAAACCAAGCGAAAATATTGATAAATCTTGACTACACAAACAAGAAACAAGGTTATTGTTGAACATCAAGCTAGCCGTGACCTAAAACGTCAAAAGGTATGTTCTTTATGTTTAAAGGTTACGTTTTCATGAACGGTTTGTTATGAAACTTAACCCTAGAATAGATCGGGTCTAGATGTTTCATAAAAATACAAGCTTGATGATTAAAATGAACTTAATGAACTCATGGCTATATATGGTTCATAAAGGAAACCCTAGATCTGGCTAGAACATTTTAAATCTACAAAGGTTTAAGATTTATGCCTAAAAAGGATAGATCTTGATGAGGTGATAGTATTGGGTGTATAACGATTATGGAAAATAGAAAAGGTGGCTAAAAGTTATAATATGGACCGTTAACAGTTACCCGAACAATAGAAAGAAATGAAAAGATAGAAAGATGAGTTGAAAACATCTGACCTGAGGGATCTCGGTCAAAACTTGAGGGTTCTCGGTCGGTCAATGCTGAGTTCTCGGTCAATGTTGGGTTCTCGGTTAACACGGAGTTCTCGGTCAACGAGGGTTCTCGATCATAAGAGTTCTCTGCCTTGGGTTCTCGGCCACGCAGTTCTCTTTTGGGCCCTGGGCCTGAGTCCAGTGGGTCCTAGATACCATAATGGACAGTTCGGCCCGGATAATGGACAATTGGGCCTGAATTAACCAAGTCCTCATGAGGCTAGGCCCATACCTACTTTAAACAAACTAGCCCATTATCTTAAGCTTAACAAACAAGCCCAACTTAGAAAATACGTTGGTTAACTAAAAAATACCGACTAAATTAATTATGCGGTTAATTAACGAATATATATATATATATATAACAGTTAGCCGTGCACAATTAAGGAAGGGGATAACGATTAATGGCGAACGCAACACGATCCAGGTAAGTTTCTAGCCCCATTTCCTTGTTATGTTTTCAGGTCTTTGTACATACCCAACGTGAATGTTAATACACTTACCTTAAATGGTAAGTGTATGCCTTAATGATGAATGTGATATGTTTATGTTATATGATGAACGAATGCTTATTAGTACGTGAACGACTTTCGGATATTGCACGTATTATTAAGGGAGGTAAATGTAGTAAGTATGGAACGAGTATATGAGATAAAGTATGCATGGAAATTGTATGTATGATATGTATGTATATATGTAAAATTATGTATGGTTGTATGGTAACGAAGAGGGAACCGGGCCCTAATAATATTCAAGGTAAGAGGGAACCGAACCCGGATAATATTCGAGGCAAGAGGGACCGTCCCTAATAATACTCGAGCCAAGAGGGAACCGGGCCCTAATAATACTCGAGGTAAGAGGGAACCGAACCCTAATAATATTCGAGGCAAGAGGAAACCAGGCCCTAATAATACTCGAGGAAAGTAGGGCGTAATGCTCTTTATAATGTAAGTTATGAAGATTAGTAGGTGTATGATAAAAGTATGAATGAAAGTATGTAAATGTGAATGTATTGTATGTTGTATGATTAACTAGAACTCACTCAGCGTAGCTGACTTTTAGTATGTACTCAGGTGAGTAGCATGAGACAGCTAGCTTGAGTGGGGACACGTGGCAAATGAATAAGAGGCTGGCATATGAAGACTCAAGACGTTTTATAATTTGTGTTTTTGATTTGAAAGACTATATGTTTGAGAAGACAAAGTATGGATTAAAGTGTATTGTTGTATGACAGTTTTATAATATTCCGCGAATGTTTTCATTAACTCTGATATTTAGAACCGTGTTTATGAGTAAATCCAACGTCCAAAGTGAGGCACCGGTAACGGGGCCTTACAATTTGGTATCAGAGCAAAGTTCGAGAGATTTAAGCATCCTACATGCTTAGACTCGAACAGAGAATAAGATTTAAGTAAGAAAAGAAAGAAGATTCTAGTTCAGAATGCCATGTGTCACTCAAGCAAGCTCAGTAAAGGTAAAGGTATGATTGAATAATGTATGATAATGTTAGAGATAGGATTAATTGATTATCTGATTGATTAATTATTTGAAATTAGAACCTCGCACAAATGGACTCATAAAGGGAAGTGTAAAGGACACGGAAAGTAACGTGATCAGCTAAACATAGCTGGCCACTGTTATTACCTGTTAGCCGTACTATCCTTGTACTAAATAGTTCCTTGAGTGATGATGTTTGTTTTTTCCCTTTTAGAATACGATGGCTGGAGCAAGAGAGATTGTTGGCACTGGAGGTCGCACTGGACGTCGAGGCAGGCCACGTACTGTCTGACCGCATTCCGTAGAGACAGCTTACAACATAGGAGATGAAGGAAGCGCAACTGGACGAAACCCAAGCAACAATGAAGGGGTGCAACCGGATCACGCAATTCAAGCGGCTATTGTTCAAGCCGTAGCTACTACTGTGAAGAACTTGACTCCTGAAAGGTCTGCTAGAATCCGTGAGAGAACTGGTGAAGGAGCGGGTGTTGTGAAGGTGATGAAAGAGAGATGGTAAGAAGGATGATGAAAGAGAGATGGAGGTCTCGAGTGTGGTTAATTATGTGAAAGTCGATGATAGGAGAAGGGGCCGAGGTGGGTGCAACTACAAGTCATTTAAGGGTTGTGATCCACCGAAGCTGACTGGTTCAAGAGACGCAATCGCTACTCTCCAATGGATAACCACTATGGACAAGGTTATCCGCATTAGCGAGTTCCGTCCCGACCAAGCTATCGGTTATGCCACCCAATCGTTTGGTGATGAGGCGATGTATTGGTGGGAATCGATTGAGTAGAGGAAGAATCCAGAGGGATTAAGGCAATGAAGTGAGAGACCCTGAAGGCATTGGTTATGAAGAGATTATGTGATGACTCGAGGTTGACAGGGCGGAGATGAAGTTTCTAAACTTGAAGGCTGGAATGATGACACATCGTGAGTATACCACAGAGTTCAACCGAATGACTAGGTTGGTACCCGACATGGTTAACACTGAGGCTAAAAAGAAACAAGGGCTATGTAAGAGGATTGCCACAGAATGTTCGCATACTAGTCAGGGCGAACAAACCTGGTAATTTTGACTCTGCTGTTGAACTCGCAGAGATGGTTTATGAGGACCTGGCTGTGGATGATGTTGTGGTAGGGGAAGAGAAGAAAGAGAAGAAGTGGGTCACTCCTGTTAAACGACCCGGTACTTAGTTGTGGAACTCCAAGGACAAGAAACAGAAGGTATGGGAGAAGAAGTCATGTAAGACTTGTGGTAAGATGCACTGGAGAGTGTAGGTGGGGTATTGGTTCCGATACGTGTCATAAGTGCGGGAAGATGCATGCTGGGGAGTGTAGAGTTGGATTAAATGTTTGCTATAAGTGTGGTAAGGCAGGCTATTATGCTCATGAATGTAGCGCAAAGTCTACATGTTATAAGTGCGGTAAGACGGGCCACTTTTCTAGGGAATGCACTGAGGGTGAAGCTGGGGGGAGTGGGAAGAAGGATACTGAACCATCAAGGCCAAAAACTAGAGCTTACATGTTGACCCAAGAACAAGCCAAGCAGATTCCAGATGTCGTCACAGGTACTTTTCTAGTAAACGGAATTTCCGCTTCAGTATTATTTGATTCGGGTGCGAACAAAAGTTTCGTAGCCATGCCCTTTAGTAGATTAGCTAAAATGAAATGTTGTCGAGTGTCTGAAACTTTTATAGTAGAAACCTCTAGTGACACTTCAGTTAAAATAATGAAAATGGTTAAGGACTGTGAGATAGAGTTAGAGGGACATGAGTTCCCAGTTACCTTGTATGTTATGACCTTAGGAGGGTTCGATGTGGTTTTGGGAATGGATTGGTTGTCTGAGTATGAAGCTCATATTGTGTGTAAGAGTAGGATAATAAGGTTAAAGTCCTTAGATGGTAGTGTGGTGACAGTTTATGGTGATAAGGAAAGTTCTGGGCTTAATGTCATTTCGATGATAAAAGCCGAGGGTTTGTTAAGGCGAGGGTGTGGTTCCTACCTGACGTATGTTGTCAACGCTACGGACGAGACAGAAGAAGTGAAAGATGTTCCTAACGTGCACGACTACCTAGAAGCATTCCCTGAGGATCTTCCGGGGTTACCGCCGGAGTGAGAGATAGAGTTCTAGATAGATTTAGTACCAGGAGCCCAACCCGTCGCGAAAGCGCCTTACTGTCTAGCACCGTCCGAGATAAAGGAATTGCAGCTACAAGAACTCCTCGACAAAGGTTTTATAAGGCCGAGTGTTTCTCCATGGGGCGCACCGGTGTTGTTTGTGAAGAAGAAAGATGGAAGTATGAAAATGTGCATAGATTATCGCGAATTGAATAAGCTTACGATAAAGAATAGATATCCTTTGCCAAGGATTAAGGATCTGTTTGACCAACTACAAGGTTCAAGTTGGTTCTCACGAATAGATCTCAGATCGGGCTATCATCAGCTTAAGGTGAAAGAGGCAGACATCCCTAAAACAGCGTTTCGGACGCGGTATGGACACTACGAGTTCCTCGTGATGTCATTCGGTCTAACGAATGCTCCCGCAGCATTTATGGACATGATGAATAGGGTGTGTCGGCCGATGCTGGACAAATTGGTAATCGCCGATTTATTCAAAGAACGAGTCTGATCATGCTGAGCATCTGATAGAGGTATTGGAGACTCTGAAGAAAGAGAAATTGTATGCTAAATTTTTGGAATGCGCGTTCTGGTTAAGAGAAGTACAATTTCTAGGGCACGTGATTAATCCTGAAGGGATTACCGTGGACCCAGCTAAGATCGAGGCGATAACGAATTGGAAGACTCCACAGAATCTGATTGACATATGAAGCTTCTTAGGGTTAGCTGGCTACTATAGGAGATTCATCGAAGGTTTCTTCAAGATAGCCGCACCGTTGACCAGTATGACCCAAAAGTCTGTAGTATTCAGTTGGGGAAAGTTTCTAGAGGAAGCTTTTGAGGAATTAAAGAAGAGAATCACGCAAGCCCCAATCCTTGCTTTACCCGATGGTGACGAGGATTTGGTTGTTTGTACTGATGCCTCGTATCGTGGGTTAGGTTGCGTGTTGATGCAGCGAGGGAAAGTGATAGCGTACGCATCTAGACAGTTGAAAGTCCATGAGAGCACTTATCCGACGCATGATTTAGAGCTAGCAGCAGTAGTGCATGCTATCAAGATATGGAGGCATTACCTGTACGGTACTAAGTGTACCTTTTACACAGATCATAAAAGTTTAAAGTACTTCTTCGAGTAGAAGGAGTTAAACATGAGACAGAGAAGATGGTTGGAGTTGATTAAAGATTATGACTGCGACATTAAATACTATCCTGGTAAAGCTAATGTGGTCGCCAACGCGCTAAGTCGCAAGAATAAGGAAGTCATTGCCACAGTGAAGTCGTACCAGCTGATTATGAATTCAAGTCTGTTTGAAGAGATCATTAAGGTGCAGTCAGAGGTGTTAGTAGATGAAGGGTTAGTGAAGAAGGAAAGAATTTACGGCCAGCGAGATGAGTTGATAGAAAACACTCATGGTGTTAAGACTAGGTTTGACCGCATGTGGATTCCCCGTCAAGGAGATCTTTGAGGTAGAATCTTAAATGAAGCTCATAAGTCAAGATACTCAATTCACCCAGGAGCTACGAAGATGTACCAAGATTTGAAAAGAGATTACTGGTGGCCAAGAATGAAATATGATGTGGTGGATTATGTTAGTAAGTGCTTAACTTGTTTACAAGTCAAAGTAGAACATCAGAAGCCTTATGGCAAAATACAACCGCTTGAGATACCTGAATGAAAATGGGAACACATCACCACGGATTTCATAACTAAGCTACCTCGTACAGCTAAGCATCATGATACCATCTGGGTGATTGTGGACCGTTTGACCAAGAGTTCACACTTTCTGCCAATACGAGAGGCTATCTTGTCAGAAACGTCTGCAAGCTTGTTCATAAAAGAGGTTGTGACTAAACATGGAGTACCGTTATCGATCGTGTCTAATAAAGATACTCGGTTAACTTCGAGGTTCCGAAAGAAGTTCCATGAAGCAATGGGAACAAGACTAAACATCAGTACATTGTATCATCCTCAAACCGATGGGCAGTCTGAAAGGACGATCCAAACCCTTAAGGATATACTACGTGCTTGTGTTCTAGATTTTGGAGGAAGTTGGGATAATCATCTGCATCTGGCAGAGTTCTCCTATAATAACAGTTACCATTCAAGTATTGGTATGACACCGTTTGAAATGCTTTTTGGTAGATGATGTAGAACCCCGTTCTGCTGGGGAGAGATTGGTCAAAAAGAAATGGGAAGTCTAGAAGTGGTTCAAGAAACATCTTCAAAGTTCGATCAGATTAAGGCAAGAATGAAAGCTGCTCAAGACAGACAGAAGTCGTATGCTGATAAGCGGCGACGACCAATTGAGTTCAACGTTGGTGACAATGTGATGCTTAAGGTCTCGCCTTGGAAATGGATTATCTGTTTTAGGAAGAGAGGAAAGTTGAGTCCGAGGTACATTGGACCTTTTAAGATTATGGATTGCGTGGGTGAAGTAGCTTATAAGCTGGATTTACCCAATGAGTTAGAAGGAATTCATTCAACCTCCCATGTTTCTCATTTGAGAAAATGTCTAGCTGATGACACGTCTCACGTGCCATTGATGGATATTGAGGTTGATGAACGAGTTGAACTACATTAAGCAACCCATAGAGATTGTTGATCGCAAGGAAAAGCGACTTCGCCACAAGGTTATACCCCTGGTAAAAGTGGTATGTAAGCCTCGCAAGGGATCAGACGCCATTTGGGAAGTTGAAGAAGAATTGCGCAAGTTTTATCCAGCTTTGTTTAAGTAAAAGTTAGGTTTCGGGGACGAAACCTCTTTAAGGGGGGAGAGACTTGTAACATCCCGAAATTTCAAATAATAATATTTTATATTGATTTGTTCTGACAGAAAAGTTTACTTGAGCTAGTAGGGGGATAATAAAATAATAAAGATAAAGAGATAAATAGGCTAATTAGATGGGCTAATTATGGACCAAAAAAGAAAAATGAGCTTAGGTACATGGGCTTAAGGGAGTATAAATACCGCTTAAACCCTAATCCTTTCCATTTCCATCCATTTTACACCATAAAAGCACACATAAACCCCTTCCCTTCGGCCGTAAGTTAGAAAAGAAGACCCGGGACCAAAACCAAGCGAAAATCTTGATAAATCTTGATTACCCAAACAAGATACAAGGTTATTGTTGAACATCAAGCTAGTCGTGACCTAACAAATGTCAAAAGGTATGTTCTTTACGTTAAAAGGTTACGTTTTTATGAACGGTTTGTTATGAAACTTAACCCCAGAATCGGGTCTAGATGTTTCATAAAAATACAAACTTGATGATTAAAATGAACTTAATGAACTCATGGCTATTTACGGTTCATAAAGGAAACCCTAGATCTAGCTAGAACGTTTTAAATCTACAAAGGTTTAAGCTTTATGCCTAAAAAGGATAGATCTTGATGAGTTGATAGTATTGGGTGTATAACGGTTATGGAAAATGGAAAAGGTGGCTAAAAGTTATAATATGGAACGTTAACAGTTACCCACACCAAGGAAAGAAATGAAAAATAGAAAGATGAGCTGAAAACATCTGACTTGAGGGTTCTAGATCAAAACTTGAAGGTTCCCGGTTAACGCTGAGTTTTCGGTCAACGCTGGGTTCTTGGTCAACACGGAGTTCTCGGTCAACGAGGGTTTTCAGTCATAAGAATTCTCTACCTTGGGTTCTCGGCCACACAGTTCTCTGTTGGGCCCTGGGCCTGAGTCCAGTTTCTCCCAGATACCATAATGGACAGTTGGGCCCAGATAATGGACAGTTGGGCCTGAATTAACCAAGTCCACATGAGGCTAAGCCATACCTGGTTTTAAACAAAATAGCCCATTATCTTAAGCTTAAACAAACAAGCCCAACGTAGAAAATACGTTGGTTAACTAAAAAATACTGACTAAATTAATTATGCGGTTAATTAACGAATATATATATATATATATATATATATATATATATATATATATATATAATAGTTAGCCGTGCACAATTAAGGAAGTTGATAACGATTAATGGCGAACGCAACAAGATCCAGGTGAGTTTCTAGCCCTATTTCCTTGTTATGTTTTCGGGGCTGTGTGCATATCCAACGTGAATGTTAATACACTTACCTTAAATGGTAAGTGTATGCCTTAATGATGAATGTGATATGTTTATGTTATATGATGAATGAATGCTTATTAGTACATGAACGACCTTCGGGTATTGCACGTATTGTTAAGGGAGGTAAATGTAGTAAGTATGGAACGAGTATGTGAGATAAAGTATGCATGGACATTGTATGTATGATATGTATGTATATATGTAAAATGATGTATGGTTGTATGGTAACGAAGAGGGAACAGGGCCCTAATAATACTCGAGGTAAGAGGGAACCGAACCTAATAATATTCGAGGCAAGAGGGAACCGGGCCCTAATAATACTAGAGGCAAGACGGAACCGGGCCCTAATAATACTTGAGGTAAGAGGGAACCGAACCCTAATAATATTCAAGGAAAGAGGGAACCTGGCCCTAATAATTCTCGAGGAAAGTAGGGCCTAATGCTCTTTATAATGTAAGTTATGAAGGTAAGTAGGTGTATGATAAAAGTATGAAAAGTATGAATGAAAGTATGTAAATGTGAATGTATTGTATGTTGTATGATTAACTAGAACTCACTCAGCGTGGCTGACTTTTAGTATGCACGCAAGTGAGTAGGATGATACATCTAGCTTGAGTGGGGACACGTGACAAATGAATAAAAGGCTGGCGTCTAAAGACTCAAAACGTTTTATAATTTGTGTTTTTGATTTGAAAGACAATATGTTTGAGAAGACAAAGTATGGATTTAAGTGTAATGTTTTATGAAAGTTTTATAATATTCCGTGAATGTTTTCATTATCTCTGATATTTAGAACTGTGTTTATGAGTAAATCCAACGTCCTAAGTGAGGCACCGGTAACGGGGCTTTACATTCCGCCGCCTCCACCACCAACCACTTCGACTCATCCGATGATCACTCACGCCAAACCTTGCATCTTCAAACCCAGTCATCAAGCCGACCTGTCACATACACTCAATACCCCTATTCATCATGCAATTTTGCCTCTACTGATCCAAAATTTTTTTAAAACCACCTCATGTGATGAAAAATGGGTACTTGTCGTGCAAAAAAGAAATTGATGCCCTTCATTGCAATAACACGTGGACACTTGTTCCTCGCCATCCTAATCGCAACATAGTTGGTTCTAAATGTCTCTTTCGCACGAAATTTCATTCTGATGGAACCATTGAACTCCACAAAGCATGACTTGTGGCTCAAGGCTTCAATCAAACACCAGGTCTTAACTACTTTCACACATTTAGTGCGGTTGTTACATGGAAAAAATTAAAGGGAGCAACCACCGGGATTTGTTGATTCTTAGTTTCCCTCTCATGTATGCAAATTATATAAATCTATATACGGGCTCAAACAGGCTCCTAGCGCGTGGTTTCATTGCCTTAGCACCTTTCTTATTAATTATGGCTTTACATGTAGTCGTGTGGACCCTCCCTATTTGTCTTCAAAAGAAATTCATGTCTCATGTATCTGTTGGTATATATTTGTGATTTGATCTTAACAGGCAATCAGCTCGTACTATCACCTCGTTTATCAACCGTCTAAATCAAAATTTGCAATAAAAGATTTGGGGGAGATCAACTACTTTCTTGGGCTTGAAGTTACCTATACTTTAAATGAAATCTTCTTAACCCAATCCAAATATACCCTTGATATACTTACACGCGCTAAGATGTTGGATGCCCAATCGACACCAACACCTTTAAGCACTAATTTTTATTTTGTGTCTGCCGTTAAATTATACTCGGACCCTACTCATTATCGTTCGATTGTGGGGGCTCTTCAGTATCTCACAATTACTAATCCTAACATCCCCTATGTTGTTAATCAAGTTAGTCAGTTTTGGATTCTCAAACAGTCACTTATTATGAAGTTGTCAAAAGGATTCTCATACATATTAAGGGCACTATTACCTTTGGTCTTCACTACTGCCGGCCCTCTCAGACTTCCCTACTAGGTTACTCTGATGTTAACTGGGCTCGCTGCTTAGAAACACGTCGATCTACTTATGGTTACTCTATAATTTTGGGTGGCAATCTTATTTCATGGGTGCTAAGAAACACCCTACTATTGCTCGTTCCACTTGTGAATTTGATTATCGAGCCATGGCAGATACTGCTGCTGAGACAATATCACTCATCTTCTTCATGAGCTTCATGCCTTACCGCATAATCGGCCAGCTATTCTTTGTGATAATCGAAGTGCTTTATTCCTCACTCAAAATCATGTGTCTCATAAACGAGCCAAACACGTTGATTTGGATTATCACTTTGTTCGTGAACTTATGGCTTCTGGTAAATTGCATACCAAGTTTGTACTAACCAAGCTTCAAGTGGCAGACATTTTTACGAAAAGCCTTCCTCGTCCTCAATTTGACTATTTTCGGTGGAATCTACGCTTAGGTCCACCACCATCTCGCTTGAGGGGGGATATTAGATTATTGTAGTGTTATATTATATTATTATTGTCCTCATGTTGTAATTTATATCTTCTTCTATACTTTGACGTAACTTACTTGCTTTTTTATATTGATATCTCTTCTAATTAAGGAGGAGATGTAGAGCACATTTGTCAAAGGGTTTCAAAAATCTTATAGGAAATGGGCTTATCAAGGCGAGAAACATCCTAATTGTTTTTTTGTAGATGCCTAGCAGATTTACAAATCATTCCCTGCTACAACAACTTAAGAGATGTTTGATGCATCTGATGATGTTACAACAAAGCTGAGTATTAATGAAGAAAATAGATGTTATTGGTGTAGACCCAGAATTTGATGCATTGTTTGCTGAGATCAAAATGGAGTTGTAACCCGATTGCACTTGGATGTCTTACTTAAACTTTCTCACAAAATTGATGCATACTAAAGTCATCAATAAGTGGACGGATTCTTTGTTTAGCTGACTTTTTGGAGTTTCTAATAGTTGCATTCCCCCAAATGATTGCGTAGGGATATCAATCTATTCATGCCCACCTCAATGACTCTGCTATGTTTTGGAAGGATAATGGGTCAAAAGAAAACTGTCTGGTCTGTAACAAAAGCAGATGAATTGGCCTAAACGCAAATGGGAAGAAAGTACCGCATAAAGCATTGCATTACCTTCCTTTAACCTACCAACATTAATGAAGGTATAAAGCTCCATATTAACGAAAAAATATATAATCTGGCAAAATACTGTCAATAAATTATATGATGGGTCATTAGGTGGATGGGAAGGCATGAAAATAATTTAATAAGAGGGATCCTATTTTTTTTCCAACTAACCCATGAACTTCTAGTTGGGTATGGCTATGGATGGATTTGATTCCTTTGGTAACATGAGTGTTTCTCACAGCATGAGGTCGGTTGTGTTGACAACGAACAATTCCACTGTGTTCCAGAAAACATTCTAGCCACGGAGGTGCGGAAAAAAATGTGTTGAGTTATGGTTAAAGTGAACTAAATATAGTATCCTCTTCAAGCTGGATTATTGGTCTTTTCTCTAAAGAAAGTACAATATAATGTTACGCATGTAGAGAAAAGTGTGATTGGGAGCATTATGGGTACTTTGCTAATGAACGACAAATCAAAAGGCACATGCAAAGCAAGTGTCGGCTTGAAAAATACAGGAATTCGTAAAGATCTATGGCTAATTGCAATGAAAAACAAGGTCAGCTAACCACATGCCCCTTATTCTTTTAAAACCAGTGACCGAGAACTTCTTTGTAAGTACATCAAAACAGTGAGTCTATCTAATATTTTTGGATCGAACTTTAGAAGGTCGTAGATACAAGTATAATCGGGTTAACATCTCACGATAATCATATTCTCATGTAACGATTTTCTTTCCATAGTGTTCCATGCAAGTCTTGATGAGGATGTTCCAAAAACAATCATTGACCTTTGTGGTTTCTTTAAAATAACATGCAAACGATCTATATATGAATGACAGGTATAAAGCACATGATGAATAAATAAAGATACCATGAAAATTGGAATTGATATATCCTTTATCGTGTTTTGAGATAGTGGTCCATGTAGTTCTTCATTTACCTAAAGAAGCTATTCATGATGTGCATGTATATATGAATGTATGTCGGAATCAAGGCCAGATCCAAAGGCTCAGTAGTAGAAGCCTTGACATTTGTTTTCTTTTTATCTCGATGGCATGCAAACTAAATTAAATTTTCTTGATAGAAATGTAGATGTTGGCGTTCCAAAGAGGCAATAGTCCATGTTTTCATCACAATGTCTGTCAATGATGTTGAAGAGTTTCACTGATCTTTTTGAAGATGCCAAAAAATCATTAGGATAACGTACATGACAGTTGTATGTTGGAAAATCAGAAGCAACACATAAACTGGGAATTTTGCACAGAAGTTGTGCAATAAGAAGAATAGCAATTATATTGACGTGATATATTATTGATGGAGTTGATAAATGTTTACATGAGAATTGCCCTATTTATACTGAAACATCACTTCTAATTGACGCTAATATTCTAAACGGTTTTATACAATAACCGTCACAGACCCTAAATATCTTAACGGGCCTAATTCTATATTTACAGTTCTGGCCCTTTTATAATAACAATAATTACATAACTAAATAATTAAACTACTTTAGATAAATTCCAATTTTCCCCCTTAATCATAAAGTGTTATTCAAGCTTCAAATCTTCTCTTCTTTCTTTCAAGCGTGACTGCTTTAGGACCAGCTTCCTTTTTGTTGACATTGACTTCAATCTTTCTTCCAAGCATTGTTCCATGGCACCATTCCAATGTTTCTTAATAGAGCTTGGAAACTGAGCTTACTTCAATGTGTGTGTTTTCTTCAAAGCCAAGTTTCATTGCTATCAATTTCCATCCATTCTGTATAATGGTTTCTTCATATCCACCATATAGTTGCACCAACATAAACAAATCGAAGAGATTGATTTCTTCCCGTTTACTAAGTAAGGTGGTATAGGTCGGCTGAAATACGAGTCTATATACTTGTGGAACCAGCTGATAAACCATAAATTGCTTCTCTAAACTTATAACCAAATCTTTTAATTAAGACATGGGTCTGCAACATGTCTAAAAATGTCATACAATCATCAAATGATGTCACAATTGGGGGATAGAAGTCATTTTTCTTATCATCTCTTTCAGCCATGATATCCTTTGTTTCAAAATAATTTACCAAATCTTCATCGGCATATATTGTCCCATTTGGTATTTCTTTTACAAAACATATCCCACCATCTACTATTATATCAAAGCCATTTTGCTTTAACTGTTTCAAACTTAACAGATTTTTTTCTAGGCTTGGAACATAAAACACATGTGGAACACTTATCTCCGTTCCATTCAAATTGAGGGATACTATACCAGCACCCTTAACAAATAAAAATTATGTTTCTATCTGGGTTTCAATTCCGTAACTCGGTTCAAAAGTTTTAAACACAACCATGTTTCCTGTCATATGATTGTGACATGAAGTGTTTAAATACCAAAGTCTATCATATGTTTCAAATTGGGTTCCATAAACCAGAAACTCCTTTTATTCAAAATTGAAATCTTTTAGGGGGCATTCAAATGCAAAGTGACCTGTACCTTTACATTTATGGCATTCAACGAGTGATTTTGTTTGTTTTGACGTATCTTCCATGTTTTCTTCCCGTACTTCTGTCTTTCTGACCGTACATGGATCGTTACAAAACGAATTACTTTTCGGTTCTTGCATCTTCTTTTCTTTTGCCTTCATTCTTCTTCTCAAATTCTTTGCTTGGGTTTTCGTTAATCTCCACCCATCTTTAAAGTTTAATCTATCATATTCTAGTTTTAGTCTTCCCAATTCCCTTTGTATTTCATCAACGTGACTTTTCGGTATTATCGAACCGAACTCCGCATCGGTGTTAGCGCTGCCACACATGATCACATTTTGATCTTTCTGAGGCGTGAATACTGCAAGAAGCTCCTGGCCAACATTGACACTTTCATGACTAACACCCGAGACGCTCCTTCGTCCAATCTTCCTACGATCGCTCATGATCTCAACTTCAATCGCCGCTCTCATTCTTCTTCTGTCTTTCTGACCGTACATGGCTCGTTACAAAACGAATTACTTTTCGGTTTTTGCATCTTCTTTGCTTTTGCCTTCATTCTTCTTCTCAAATTCTTTGCTTGGGTTTTCATTAATCTCCGCCCATCTTTAAACTTTAATCTATCATATTCTAGTTTTAGTCCTCCCAATACCCTTTGTATTTCATCAACGTGAATTTTCGGTATTATCGAACCGAACTTCGCATCGGTGTTAGCGCTGCCACACATGATCACATTTTGATCTTTCTGAGGCGCGAATACTGCATGAAGCTCCTGGCTAACATTGACACTTTCATGACTAACACCCGGGACGCTCCTTCGTCCAATCTTCCTAAGATCGCTCATGATCTCAACTTCAATCGCCGCTCTCTGTTCGGGATTCATTCGTTCACTTCTCCTTGCTTCTGATTGTAATTGACACAAGATTTTGTAATCTGGCTGTGATGCCACTTGTTGGAAAATCAGAAGCAACACATAAACTGAGAATTTTGCATATAAGTTGTGCAGTAAGAAGAATACCAATTATATTGAATGTGATATATTATTGATGGAATTGATAAATGTTTACATGAGAATTGCCCTATTTATACTTAAACATCGCTTCTAAATGACGCTAATATTCTAAACGGTTTTATACAATAACCGTCATAAACCCTAAATATCTTAACGGGCCTAATTTTATATTTACAGTTCTGGCCCTTTTATAATAACAATAATTACTGAACTAAATAATTAAACTAGGTGAATTTAAAAGCTACTTATGTAACATTATTATATTTTTCTAATCTAATTTTTGTTTTGTTATAAAATAGTTTGAATGTTATGTTTATCCATCATACAAGGAATTAAATATGTTTTTACTGAAAGAAATGTAAAACGAAAATTTCATCATGGCTTAATAGTAGCTAGCTAGACAAGTCTCTCAACCGTATAATGGATCAATGGCATCGGTACATGGTTCTTCAAGGCATATTCTAACACTACTTGCATAGTCAACTGTGTTAGATTTGTGGTACACGATCGTGTTCTCAAACGCCTTACTCCGAACAGTGGTATTGTTCTATTCAAAAAAGGTGGTAAACCACTTTACGGTTAACTAGAGAAGATTAGTGGGTTGAATATTTAACAGGTTACTAGTTTGTAATCTTTTTTTGCATATGGTTCAATACATCAGGTAATGGATGATTAATTAAGAAAGACAATATCGTTATTAATGACGTCATTCATCATATGCTTTGTCAATAGTGATTGGTATGATGATCAATACTACATTTTAACAACACAAGCTACACAAGTGTTTTATCTCTGGTCATATCCAAACTACAATAATTGGAGGGTTATGGAAGATGTTCACCGTTGAATACTTTAGAATTATCTGTATACCGGTCCAGTTGAAGAGATACATTTGTAGTTAGACACTCAACCATTTGATTATAACATGGTTGTCAACATAGGATTTGGAGGCGGTGACTAAAGTCTTAACCCCTTGTATGTTGAAGCACCAAGCTTTAAGTATGGTAACTTGTTTATCGATCTAGTATGCTTGCTAATAATTGCGACTTTATGTGAAGGTGGTTTATGATGTCTTAGCCCCCCAATTGAGAACAATGAAAGTTTCATAGTTGATGTCGTAGAATATGAAGGTTAATACACTTTAGTTGAGGAGGACAACAATGATGATGATCTTGCTGACATATGTTATGTTGGTGATGATTTACGATCAATTAGTAATGTATGTAGGCACTTGTATCGACAATATGTTATTATATTTCTTTTTAGTTATTAAAATTATGATAACTCACAATCGAACGGTGGGGACGCTAGAGCTCGACCTCCACATAGGCATTTGTCTAGGATCCTTAGTGGTTGTGAGTATTGTAAGTTACTTTTTCTAGTTAACTACTTGTCTTTATGTTGTATATATTTCAAATTTCTAAATTTATAATTTTGTTTATCAATGTTAGCTCAACCATGAACACTAGGGATGTGAAAAACAAAAATTTAGATGAAGATGAACAACCACAACTTGTCGAGACTGATCTTGAAGGGAAGACGTATAAATTGTTAGTGAAATCTAGATAGTCTTTAAATGGGTTATAACATCTCATTTGTTTGTGAACCACTTTCATAATCAAACAATAATTTCTTCGGGTCATGGTTCTCACGAAACCCGGAGAATCCTTAAACGAGTTATAACGTTTCTTTATTTGTGAAATAACTCCTTAATCATCAAACAATAATTATCGTGGGTCATGGGTCTCACCAAACCCATATAGCTTTTAAACTAGTTATAACATTTCATTTATTTATGAAACCCAATCATCATCAGACCCTAACTTAATTTCCTTTCTCTACATATTCTCCGTCGTCGGTCTATCCTCTCCATCACCAGTTAGTTTTTGATTTCCACCCACTATGTATGAGAGGGGATATTGACGATGGTGAGTGGTAATGAGAAGTTATCCGGTGATGGAAAGGATACACCGGCGATGGAGAAAGGAGAGATTAAATTATGGTTTGATGATGAAAGAGTTTTACATATAAATGATATATTATAACCCATTTAAGAGATATCCGGGTTTGATGAGACTCTTAATCGGCGAAAAATATTGTTTGATGATGAAAATGTTTCACAAATAAATTACATGTTGTAACCTGTTTAGGGCTACTCGGGTATGGTGAGACCCACGATTCGCTTATTTTTTAAACTTAAATGAGATGTGATAACCCGTATAAGTGCTATCTGGGTTTAGTGAGACTCATGTCTCATGAAAATTATTGATCAAAGGTGAAAGAGTTTCATAAATAAATGAGATGTTATAAAACGCTTAAGGGTTATCCGTGTTTGGTGAGACCCATGAACTGCTTAATTTTTATCTTAAGTAGGTCAAACTCATAGAATTTCATGATTCAGGAATGAAAAAATCCGATGGTGCCATAGGGTGGGGATGGGGGTGGGGGCGACTAGAGAACAATGCATAGGATTTTTTGGTAGGCGGTTATATAGAGTATATACATACACACACACCCTTGCGTTTTGAATATGTATTAACTATTTATTGTATGTGTATGTACCTCTTGACCCGACATATTTTATATGTTCTTTAATATATGATAAAATAAAGAAGAGGTCCCTCGGATGCAATGGGAAGCGGGTGATTTATCGATTGATGAGGCCAAGTGTCTTTCACGTGCACTCGGGGACCAACGTATTGGGGGGGGGGGGGGGAGTACAAAAACTACCACAAATGTGGCGGGCGTTTACCAACTAACGTCACAATGGATGTCGTGCAAGAATAATTGACACCGTTGTGCACTGATATCGATGATATTAAATGGAAGAAGAAAGGTTGATGTGGCATTTCAATTTCGGTTTATTAGTTGTATTTTTTTACTCGACCAGTACTATAATTCGGGTCTTAAATTATAAATAAAAGTTTATTTTATCCATTTATCATATGTCAGTATCATTACAACTCATTTACGAACCTTATGTAACAAGTTTTAGCAACTAGAAGTCATTTTATAAATTATATGGACTAAAATTGTCAAAATGAAACTTCTGGGAAAAACCTCTCCTTACTTGGCACGGAGAAGAAGCTATATGCGCCGAGTGGCGCGACCTAGTGAGTTGTGCAATACATACTCGTTTTCAACTCGTTTAACTTGTTTAATTTCAATTCTCCATCTAGATCTTGTTTGTGATTCAAATCTCTGGTCCTAAGGCATTCCTAGATGATCTTCTATCGAAAAGGGATCATCTTTATAATCAATTTATGAAGTTTTATCTCCAAATTTGAATTATTTTATCACCAGTTTGAGTTTTAAACAAAGTTTGAAGATTTGTTGATAAACACTAACCTTTAGTCCATTTCCCATATAAAAATGTATGTTATTATTCATTCTATACTACACAAATCGTCCACTTCAATTCCCTTTACGAAATCATGCTTAATTCAGGTTTTTTCCAAGGTTTGACATTCAAAAGTCAAATGAGTCTTCCAATTTTAATTCATTTAGTTCTTTCATCAATTCTCGGTTAAATGTTGGTTATTATTATTAGCTATCAACCCTTGAATGAAAGCCCTCATCTAATTTCAATGGATTTGAGGATTTCATGTTCAATTGAATGAAATTCAATTTAGGGTTTATGTTATGAACTAGTTTGGGGCTTTTCAATTACACCATGAATTGACCCGAATTAGCTTTTGACTTTTCAATGTTTTATGTTTGTAATTATGTTTTGGACATGTTGGACCGGAATCCGATCTCATATCGGCATTCAGACTTACTACGAACCGAACACTCGCTTAAGTTGTGATTTCTCTATTTTTTATGTTTGATCTCATATTTTGTTAACGATTCTTGTTCAAGTTAGTTTAATATTGAATTTGGGTTATTTTTTAAAATATTAGGGTATTCTCAAATTTGGTATTATCAGCTCACTTAAGTCAATCTTCTTTTATTTATTAATTTTCTCTCGCTCGCTGACTTTATAAGGTGAGTAATTCACACCCCATTTTACTTTTATTATTTCTGGGACATCATGTACATTATAAAACTCGTTATCATTATTACATAACATAATCAACCACAATTCTAATATATGTATTTACGTGTATTGTCCAATTATTTGTTACATGTTGTTTATTGTTTTATTGTTGGTGGTCTCATCCTCAATATTAAGATCATACGCCCGTTTTATTTTAGTGTCATGATGATCTGACTTTATTTGTTATTGTTTCAAGTTAATTGTTGTGATTACGCATTCGCATTAGAATTTGATTTTTATATTATATATATCAAACTGTGATTTTGCTCACCAACCTTGTGTTGATCAGTTTTCTATTTTCATACATGATGTAGGTACTTACATGAGATGACTGAAGACAAAGCAAATAGTTGTTAGACTTTAGGAAATCAACAAACTCAATAAATTACCGTGGTGTTATTTTGAATTTTTGTTTATTTGGTTGATGTTTTGTTTTTGGATATTGTGACATACATGGATTATTTGAATTTAAATATTAGGTATCGTTACGTTAATATTAATAGTGTCTAGTGAGCTACTATGTAATCAGTTGCGCCCCGAAGTTTCCGCCGTATGTTGGGGTGTGACAGTTGATCGAGTCCAAATGATGAAGATGATAATGTGGATGAAGATATTGAGTAATTGGCTATAACAATTCACTGCTTGTATTTTTATTATCTAAGGTATATAATTTAATGTTTTGCCATTTAATTTAATGTCCCGTGATTTGACGATTTATGATTTATTAAGTAAAAATCTAGAAAATCTACCCGTTCCAGTTAAATTTTTATTTTTTACAAAATCTAGAAACTTGGTAAAAGTTATAGAAAAAATGAAATGTTAAAAACCTATGTAATGATAACATGTCGTCTCTAAATAGTAGATTTTAATAAATACTTGTGACGATTGCATGCCCTCGCTAGTGGATGGATATTGAGTTTATCAAATATTTGTTTCTATACAGCAAGAAAGTTAGCAATGAACCCTAAGACGATGACATGCCATTGCTATAGACAATCCTATAGTGATGACATATATAGTGACAACAACTTGTACTTATAGCTTCCACACTTATGATCCGACATATCGTCGCTATAGGGAGCAAAAAATTCACCGTATCTGTTTAATATTCTTGTAGTGACTGTACAGCTGTTTGAATGGGACCATAAGGCCATACAACTTTATTCGTGGTCACATGAGTCAATTATTTGCTAGTTTGAAAATTGTATGGACCATATTATTTGATTTGCCCCTTAATCAACGTGTTCATTTTCTCCCCTATTCCATATATATATCTATAATATATATAAACGAAGACATAGAAATCCTACGTGTCGCGATGTGGTCGCTCCCCCCTTTTTGGAGTCACCAGAATTGTTTGATTTTTAAATGGAGGTTTCTCATGCATTTGACTCGAATTCATGGGTATGGGTCTTACCAAACCCAGATATTCCTTAAACGAGTTATAACATCTCATTAAATAAAAAATTATTCTCACCAAATTATTGATGTAAAAATCCTATAAAATAGGATATACTAAAAATTAATATCTTATTTTTTAAAAAGATATATATATTATTTAAATTAAAAAACCAATTATATAGTAAAAAAAATAAACGGGTTTTGGGTCTCATCAAACCATAAGTATATTATTGACTTTCATAAATATTATGTATAATTAAAAAAAACAATTTTAAAGTAAAAAAAATAAACGGGTCTTGGGTCTCATCAAAACCATATAGCTTTTAAATCGGGTTATAATATCGCATTTATTTGTGAAACAATTTATCATTAAATCATAAGTATATTATTAACTTTCATACAATAAAAAAAATATAAATTCAGAAAATAAATAAATATTATAACAAATAATATAAAACAACCCCCGTAACAAGGGGGATAAAAACTAGTGTGTGTGTGTATATATATATATATATATATGGTAAGAATCCTAAGAGAACCCTTTGCAAATTGAGAACTTTGAGAACCATTTTGGACCACTAAAAACACCTTTAAAAAAATATTTAGAAAAATTATAAAACAAAAAATAACAAAAATTTTAAAAAGTAAAAAACCAAAATTCTTATATTTCATTCCGGATTCATTAAAAAAAACAAAAAATAAATAAATAAAATAAAAAAAACGTCTTATTATACACATATGTATAATTTTATTTAATCTTTAGTTACGTAATATACACATATGTACAGTGTCATTTATCTTAAATTATACACATGTGTATAAAAAAATCATGTAAATGTACATATATGTATATATTATACATATGTGTATATAATTTGGCTAAACCGAGTTTTTTTTATGAAACCGGGATGTTAAAATAAGAATTTTGGTTTTTTAACTTTTTTCATTTTTGTGTTTTTTTTTATTTTATGATTTTTTTTTATTTTTGGGTTTTTTGTGGTCCAAAATGGTTCTCATGGTTCTCAATTTCAAAAAAAGTTCTCACATGATCCTGATCTTATATATATATATATATATATATATATATATATATATATATATCCGAAGATACAAGTTATTTATAAGAAGATACTCACAAAACTTGAAGAGACGTGACAAGGCCGAGGGTGGAAGGAATTGTGCCTGTAAGCCTGTTGTTTTCTAATAACCTGATAGATCGAGTAAAAGACTTCTTATGATTATATATGTTTTTACATAAATCTTTTTTGGTTTATTGGATTTTAATAATATCAACTTTAACTTATTGACCGGGATTAATCTCAACTGAAATGTTTCCATCACTATTCCCCTCCAACAATTTAACACTAACTTAAAGCAAACCACGTTGATTTTTTTATGATGTGGCCTGCCTATATGGCAAAAACAATAACGTGGACAACCACTAATTCAACAACCACTGTCGGCACCCGGTGGTGGTGGGATCAGTGTTTGTCCATGTCATTGTTTTTGTTACATAAGTATGGCACGGCATAAAAACAATTACGGGGTTAGCTTTCAGTTAATGTCAAATTGTTAGAGGAAAATAAGTTTAAAGCCGGGAGTTTCAAGAAACATTTCTCCAATTGTGATTAATCTTGTCCGGTCGATCAAAGTTGGGATTATTAAAATTCAATAACCTTTTTGTGTATTAAGATCAACTGAAACGTACATATGAATCAATGTCATGTTTGAGTTGAAGAGCCCAGGTGGGATATTCCCAGAAAGTTGGTTGTCTCCTAAGTGACTGAGAAACAACAAAAACATAAGTGACCTTTGGTCTTACGAGCAATACAAAGTGGAAAGAAAACATACAAGTGTTTCGCATTAGTTAGCATGTCAAGACCAGGTGTACTCTCCTTAGAAACTGGTAACGAGAAGTTGAAAATGGGGTCGTTTAGGCGGGGATAACGAGTCATGGGGACAGGTACACATGTTTATATCGTCAACCCTATTCCTCCTGTACGTGTGTGAGTTGACCCAAATATATATAATACACATATAATATATAGTACACACATGTAATTTGAGTGCTTTCACTGATGTTCATGGATTACGGGATCTTAGTTGGCAAAATGCTAAAGTGATAGAGGCAACTAGGTTAAGCCTCGTCTGGATGAGCGTGAGTGTGGGTACTAGGGTTTGGGGCCTCATACATTATACATATGAGGATGGTTTATGTGAGGGGCGGGGGTTGGGTCCCTTTGAAAACATTTCTTGGACTTATTATTCGTTTGTTTAACCCCGACATTATGTTACGAGACGATCTGGCTTACTAGGTTTATTTGTAATTGTTTTTGTTTTTGTATTCGTATTTGTATTTGTTCCATTATTAAGCGTCACGTTATTATGCTTAAAAAATGAGGAAAAATCCAAAAAGATGTCTGTTTATATTCAGTTATGTATTCAGTAGTTCGTTTATTTCGTTTAAAAAAAATTGTGAAATCAGTATGCATGTCAGTTTGCTTGTTTAGAGGTATATAATCAGTCAGTTGTAGAGTTGTTACGTTTATTTAGATATTTTTTAATAAGCCGGGTCGGATCGTTTGAGCTACTTAAATATTTCCCTTCCATACCCTTACACCTGGCCTCGTTACAACCCTTTTAAGACCTTTTGATTTGCATTTGTGTCAAAGCAGCTTGATGGATGAATATGTGCTTATGAGTGATACTGAGAGCAGAGTGATACTGGCACATCTTTTGCTAGTCCATATATTAAACCGAGAGGAGAGATGTTATATTACGAGGGGTATGAGCATGTGTGCCTTAACCGGAAACAAAGTACACTTGTCTGGGCGGCTCTATTGTTTTATTATAGCAATTAACTGTGTTTGTGAGATGTCAATCTAATAACAGTGTCAGTCTGGGAAACTGGGTATGACCTTAAACCTTACTAGTATTAATGGCGATAATCTACATACCTATGATGGAGGTTGATGTTTGCATTAGAGTATTGCTTGAGGGCAAGCAAAAGATAAGTGTGGGGATGTGATGCTCGGTTAATTTGTATATGTTTTAGTTCGTTTATTGTTTAGTTTTAACTGTTTATTCTAGAACTATCGATACTTCATACGTGTATTATTGGATTTCAGGTCACAGACGTTAAAGTACTCAATATGGACCTGTTGTGACACGGAATAAAGACCCGGGATGTCCAGCACGCGAAACAATGATATTTGTAGAAGATTGTTGTAGCAGGACCCATCGCGGTACGCGATGGGCTTGCTGAGGGACCCATCGCGTACCGCGATGGGTGGTAAAATGAAGATTGACTTTTGGTCAATCACGCTACGCGATTGACCATAGAAGACCCTGTCGCGTACCGCGACGGGAGGTGCAGACGGGAATTTTAGGTTATATCTCATTCTTCATCGAAAGACAACCCTAACTCCGTTTTTACGAACCAAAGGCGATTCCAGCAGTTCCAAGAGGCGATTTCCACCATCATAGCTTGTGCCAAGACCCTCCGCATGATTCATATCACCTGTATCGAAGATTTGATGATGTCTAGGCTCGGCTAATCTCCTAGAATCGCACCCGGGATGTATAGTTTGTAACCTTTACTGTTTTTCTCATGTGATTAAGAACACTTGTGTATTATTATTTATGATTAATATATGATTATTTTTGTTTAGTATTTCTGTGTGTTCGGTCGGTTTTGGTTTACGTTGGTCTGAACGATCTGTTACCAGTTGCTAGATAATTAGTCATATAACTGTTTGGTTAGATTGAATATGATAGAACATACAATTGCCCTTAACTGAGTCACACTGGCAAGGACTGTTTGATAACCGGTGCCGTGTGTAAAGTAATTGTTGATGTCTAAGGTTTTGTCTGATTGATCAGTTTTCAGTTAATCGTTAATAATTAATCTGTTAGGTTGCATGAGATAACTGTTGGTTTCTTAGTTGAATTCCTGGGTGTGATTTTTTTGTTAACTACTTATTACTCGTTTACTTGTTCGTTGCTTAGTTCTTTAAATTCAAACTAATTAGAAATCTGTACACGAATACATTGACCACATACTCCTTGTGATAAGATACCCTATTTGCTCTAACTATTTAGAATAATTAGGTTTTTGATTGACTCGAACGACGGTCATCACAGTGCTACCCCTGGGCGGAAATTTCGGTTCCTAGGCCGGAGAGATGTGATACGTTGAAATAATAGTCTCATAATCAGATCGACACCACTTAACGGCGACATCACGAATAGACGAATCACCAGTCTTCTTTTTACATTTTCCCTTGCGGGATCTCTTACCAGCTGACAAATAAGCCATAAAAGGTGCGAAAAAATGGAAGGAATTATGAGAGAAATACGAAAGAAGGGAGAAATATGATAAGAATGATAGGAAAAATGAGCAATCAACCTATTTATACAAATCATCGGTGGCGGTTAAAATTAAAATGGAAATTTCCAGAAAGAATGAGGACCAATAAGGAAATGACACGTCACGCGGGAAGTTAATGAATTCATAAGTGGGCGCGTGGACAACACGCACGCATAGTTGAAAGGACATCCGCCAAGTCCAGTCTGTATGCAGAAAATTCTTATCTGCATCAGGAGATCCGGATATCAGTTAGTCACTTTTCAGAACAAGTTTAATGATACACAATAGTAGACCAGTGAAGAAAACATTGCGAAAAGGTACACCTGAAAAAATACATGGTTAAAACGGATTTTTAACCCAAGACTTTTCAATACCCCGCGGAACAATAACCCAGGAAAAATACTCAAGATACCAAACCTTCACATAGATAACATAAGGAAAGACTCTTGACGGGGATGGAGCCTGGTCCGAAGACACCGCGACAACTTACCAAGGGAGAGTCGAGGAGTACACACAATTTTTTTGGACCAGACAACACACCAGTCAATATAGTCAAATTGCACAAGGGAAGAAAACGAAGAATGAAAGAAAGCACCCCAAAATGGAATGCATAGGAACGGACGCCCACCACTCATTTATACCCGAAAAAGTAATTGAGGTAGTTGGACAACTAGAGATCCAACTTAGAAGCAACCAATAAAAAGCGGCCAAGAGTCGCGGAACACAGAGAATTCAATGCGCCGGCATGCAAATACATTTATACTCACCTAGATTAACTGAGCAACAGTCAAATACGCACGGTGACATCATCACAGCTAGACGTAGACAAGATAGCCAATTATTACTCCCATATGTACCCACTTGCTTAACCACCAAAAACAAAACGCAAAAGCAGAATAAGTCCAACATTCCAACCGCGGAAAGAACTGCGGAAGCAACAATGGACTAGGGGAGTTGTGGGGGTAAGGTACCAAACAAACCATATCAGTAACAAGGCAAAAGGAATAACCCACCGAAAGGATACCTTCCGCGAGAGGTCACAGGTCACTACGGAGAACACTCTTATAACAGTGCGAAGTAACAAAGTAACAGCGGAAGTGCCACCATAGGTTGGACACGTGGTGAGATACCACGGTGTCGTAATTGGTAATTATATGGATGCAAGATGGACCAATAGGAATGGACCAACATAGTACTTGCACAGAAAGTGTAACACCCCGGCTAAAGCGGAAACGCCTGAGTGTGATGTACAGATTGCTCAAAACACATGTGACAATATTATATGACCATATTTTCATTAATTAATTTAAACATCAAGTACACAAGTTTGTAACAAGAAACACACGAAAAATACAAGAACAATTTAACAACTTGTACATTTATTGAAGTACCCTACGTTCTAATGTCTTCTTCTTGTGGCAACTTCGAATAGATGTACCTGTAGCATATATATATATATATAAAATAATATCAACTAAATGAATAGTTGACGAGTTCACACAAGTCTTGATATAAGTACATAAAAATCATATAATTCCATGAACAAGTGCAAATGAGAAAGTAAGGTCCTTTCAAGTTGGGATTGTGAACCAACGTACTAATATAAGCGCAAGTATTGTCTTTTCCAATTAGTAACAACCAATGTACTCAGATCCAAAAGGGGGTCCCTATTCCACTCATAACATCGAGGTCCTGAGTGCATAGGGGGCGTATGATCATACTTAATGAGGAAACCATGAGCACGTAATCTTTGAGCAAGTAAGCAAATAAACACACAATTCCATGTAACGAATTATAATTTGTAAATAATAAATAAACAAAATTGTAATGTTGTTAGCATATATATGCTACCCCCAAAATGTGTAAAAGCGTAAATAAAGGGGTGTGAGAACTCACCTTTAAGATTAAAGCTAAACTTGGAATGACAACCGAAAGCACGTTAAAGAAAATGATCAATCGAACCTCACAGACTATAAATAAACAAAATATAATAATTAAATACTAACTAACGGGATTGTAAAGATTAAAGAATACGAAAACAAATGAATAAATAATAATATAAAAATAAGGAAAAGATCAAAAAGGGAGATGAAATACAAAATCAGTTTTTGGACTGGAAACTGTTCTGTTTTGTTTAAGGTATTTAAAATAATTTTTTTTTATTATAAATCAAGACTTTCCAGAGTGCTAAAGTAGTATGTTTTGACAATTTTCATTTAGAAATGTTTTACAAATTCGTAGCCTAAATGGGCCAAAACAGCCATGTAAATCAGAGGGTATGAATCTGCGCACTGTTTATGAAATATTTATTGTGAATTCATATGAATGAATTAAAATGCGTAAAAATAGTTTTTAGAACCGTATTTCAAAGAAGCGTATCATAAAATATGGTATTGCACATTTTCGGTTTGTTATGAACAAGATATGCCAATTTCTTTGACAGCTATATCTAATGTCAAAACTGAAATATTGCTAGAATAGATATTATTACTATTTCGAAAAGGATTTTGATGAAATAAAATTATGGATTTTTTTGGATATGATTATATAACATTTATGAGCATATATTATCAAAAATATTTGGGTCCTTTGAAAAAAAAATAAAGATTCAAAACAGATAAAAAAAGATGTGAGAAAGTTTCAAGTGTGACCTTCGTGTAATCGATCATATCCTTGTGTTCTTTGTCTTATCCACCCTATACACCATGGTGTATGGATTATGTGGATTCCAAAACATGATTTTGTTAAGGTCATGTGACCATTTGATTAACTAGTATGAACAAGAATTAAATAAATAGAAATAAGATGAAGAAAACTTGAATAATTAAAATTCTACCTTGAAATGGAAAAATAAAGAAATAATTCTCTTAAACTTTTCCAAGAGTGGTGCAAAGAATGGAAGGGGTGTGATTGAGTTCTTATTTATACTAAAATGAGCATGTTACTCTTAAGAATATTTTAATGGAAAAATTGATTAGGAGAGTGCTTTGGGGAAGGAGGCTTGACCAAAACTTAAATGGTCTAGGAAGATATTTTTCATCTTTCAAAAATAAATAACTTTAAGTAAAAATAAATGTGATAAAAAATGTGACATAACTAAATTAAAATGATGTACTTTGGTTATGCATCAATAATGTTATTTATGTGATATTTGAATAAAGAAAAAAATCATGAGTGTTATAATTTATATAAATATATATATATATATATATATATATATATATATATATATATATATATATTAGTAATGATTACTATTATTAAATAACTTTAGGGAAAAAAACTATTACGTATGAAATATGTATTATTTGGGTATATGTGTAACTAACCGAATCAGATCGAATAATAAAACAGGTCGGTTTAACAAATACAATACAAATAATAGAAATTGACGAATGCCACATGAAATTCATGATACAAAACTGGATATATATATATATTATAAACAAAATTAAAAATTTAAAATGGGACGGGTTTTCGGGTTTGAAAATTAACGAATGTTACAGGATTCACACTTTTAGAATTTGTCCCGAAATTAAAACTAAAAATAAAATAAAATAATAAAATAATAAAAGAAAACAAGTAGTACATATAGTTGTTAAAAGTTTAAATTTTTTTATATACACATTTAAATAAAATAAATAACGTCGATCTTTGAATTTCCTGAAAGACGCCCACAAATGAGAAATATGACAAGGATACTTTATATATAGGATGTATCAGCGGCGTATCCACCATGCCCTTATCATATTGCATTTGTCCCGTTTTTCTAAAATCATTCCAAGTTTCGAGTTATTGCACACAACTGTCTTTTACTATGATTTTCATGCGAGGACTTTGATAATTACGTGTGCACCCGTAATTACTTAGTTCGGTCGCATGATCCACGTGGTTTGCCATATTGTGTGGTATTGCAAGACATCAATGAAAGAGAACTCTTTAATGTACAAAAACTTTATAATTCAAAATCACGGATTTGATACATGTGTAATTGGGGTTCAAAATAACAAAATAAATAAATAAATAAACCTTTCGAAGTCAGTAATATTGTTATAAATGTAAACATTGAGGTTCAAGAATAATAAAAATCGATGAATAAGACTTTTGACTCTTGAAATAATACCATGGAATTAGGAAATCTGTAGGTTATCAATAATAACACGGATAAAACATCAAAGTCATGACCATTACAGTAATTAGTTGTAAATAACCGGGTCAAGAAATAACATGGCAATTAAAAGCAACGTTGTGCTAACAAAATATCAACAAATAATCGAAAACGCATTGGCATAAATTGAAACTTTAATATCAAAATATCAAAATAGTTGAGTTCTTGGAGTCAAACAACGTAAAACATCAATTTGATACTTCATTTAACGAATGAAAATTCCCCATAAATCATCAATTTTGAATAACAACAAGATTAACCAAGTATATACTTGAAACTTCGAAATCAAAGTAAAACATAGGCCTCAGATTGATGAGACAACAAGAAAATAATTCGGTGAAACATTGGACGAAAAGAGAACCAAACAAATTATAAAAAAATCCGTGTAAAAGTAATATAAATTCAACATGGTACCTAAACATGTTGAAATCCCAATTTCCAGTAAATGGTTACGTTTATGGGAAATCGGCCATAAACGCGAGATTGAGATATAGCAAACAAATTCGGCAATGCAAACATGAATGACAACGAAAATGGCTCGACAATCACAAATAGCCAAACTCAGTTATAAACTTCATAAATAATCCCCGAAATGATTTGATACATAAAATTTCTTTGGTTATATTCAAATAGGATACTTATATATGAAAAAAGTAATTAATAATAAACATAAGAATAAAAATAAAATAAGACAAAACTTGTGATACTTGTCTTCTCTACGGTAGGAGGTGGGGGGTATGAATGTAACAACTCGGACTTTTCATAATTAATACTTTTAATTAATACCCGACTCGGTTCGAGGTTCGGGTATTTATTGAAATATTTCGTTTATCAAGGAGATTAAATTGATTATATTATATAAAACATATTTACAATTTTCATATTTTGGCAAAATTAACCCAAACTGAACACTTTAACCTCAAATAGCTTCCACCTTTAAACTACAAGGACCACATTGCAAATTCTGTCTTTATAACCCATTAAATATGGATTATCCATAACCCAACCCTAGATCCATACCCGTTTATCGACACACGGATCCAATTACTAGTCTTGGACCAATATTCTCGTTTCTATTATGGTAATTGAATCATATAGGGTGATAGACTCTTTAATTACGGCCAAACGACACAGTTATTATGGTATGACGAATCAAAACGAATCCACGATCAATATCGCGATCGGCCGACCCTAACCCTAATTAGTTATACATTCAAAAGTTTATATAAACTCAATTAATCTTGCAGCCTCAACCCTCTAACCCTCGCCGTCAATACCCCCCTTATTGTAATTACGTTATCATAACCTGTAAGTGTGTGTTCGTGGTCTTCGTTAGCCGAAGGGTTCCGTTCGTCATCTTCATTCAAATTGATCTGTTAAGCTAATTAAGTTATATCATTGTGTTCGCCGTCCTTCGTATTACGATAACCCCATGATCAATTGATCGATTAATAATCAGTTGAACGATTTGATGATCCTAGGGTTTATGCTCTTATTTGGGTGACCTGGTCTGCACCCCTTAAAGTTTCTGTGCTGATATTTAACCAACTGATGCACCCAGCTCAGTTGGCTGGGTGCGTGGTTGCTAACTACCTGAGCCGGCCACTGGCACGGGTTCGAGTCCCGGCCATGGCAGGCTGTTTTTATTTTTGTTATTAGGGTGTTTTTTATATAATAAACATTTAATATTGAATTAACGTTGTTCTATTAAAACCGATATACAAGCCGATCTTTTTTTGTTCCGAGCTTTGTTAAACGCTATATGTATATATATATATGTATGTATATGTAATGTATTATTAAGGGTTTTGATCATTAAAAATACATCAATCAATCAATCAATCATACCCAGTGAAGTTCCACCAACAGCAAAGCTATAGGTAGGGTCTGGGGAGGGTGGGATGTAGGCACACCGTACCTCTATCCAAAGGGATAAAGAGGTGGCTTCCAGAGAGACCCTCAGCTCTAAAGTCCATATGTATGAAGCAATACAAAGGAAATCAAAGTTTAACAGTAATAATAATAATATTAATGATAATAATAATAATAGTAATAATAATAATAATAAGAATCATAATACTAATAATAATATATATGAAAAGAATATACTAATACTATGTATATGGGAAGAATAATACTAATAGTAATACTAATACTTAATACTATAAATGTGACCAAAATATGGTAAATAGAAGCCCTAAGGAATTCCTTTCTCACAAAAAATCCTTAACTTTAATTCTACTTCTCCATGAATTCCTATCCTCAACCATGTCCTCAGAAAGGTTTAAGTCTATCAAATCATGCTGAATCCTCTCATCCCACGTCAGTTTAGGTCGTCCTCGTCCTCTGAAAGGTTTAAGTCTATCAAAATCATGCTTATTCTAACATGATTCGTCGACTGTCTTCTCTTCACATGTCCAAACCATCTCAATCTCCCCTCTCTTATATTTTCTGCTATGTTCGCCCACCCCTAATCTCTCTCGAAACACAACGTTTCTTATTCGGTCTAACCTTGTGTGCCCACACATCCAACATAGCATTCTCATTTCTGCCTACATCCATCTTCCGCACTTATGCCTTCTTGATAGCCCAACATCCGATCCATATAACATTGCAGGTCTAACCGCAACCCTATAAAATTTTCCTTTCAGTTTAGATGGGAAACTTTTGTCGCACAGTATACCTGTGGCTGCTTTCCATTTACACCATCCTACCTGAACTCGATGGGTCACATCACTGTCTAATTCCCCCATCGCTCTGAACACATGATCCTAGATACTTGAACTTCGTGCCTGCGGAACCACCTGCCCTTCAATGGTGATCTGTACATCCTCGTTGTCATCCCCCCCGCCGAAATCACAGTGGAGGTACTCCGTCTTAGAGCGACTAATCCTTAACCCTTTGTCTCTAAGGTTGTTCGCCACTCCTCAAGCCTCATGTTTAGATCTTGTTTTCTCTCAGCAAGTAACACAATATCGTCTGCGAACATCATGCACCACGGAAGCGTCCCCTGAATCAACTTTGACAACTCATCCAAGACTACTGCAAAAAGAAACGGACTCAGCGCTGACCCCATGGTGAAGACCTACCTCTACTGGGAAGAAATCAGTATCCCCTACTGGCGCACAGACACTTGTTGTACTCCTTGTATACATATCCATAATTATCCCTATGTATTTCCTTGGTACTCCTCTACCCTCCAAGCACTCCCAAAGCACCTGTCGTGGCACACTGTCATAGGCCTTTTCTAGGTCAATAAACACCATATGCAGGTCACGCTTCTTCTCCCTAAACTTTTCCATTGATCTTCTTAAAAGGTGTATTGCCTCTAAGTCAATAAACACCATAATATATCTAATTCTTTTATATATATTAGGGTATGTTATTAAAAGTTTTTATTTTATAGAAATTATGTATTATCTATTAATTTTCATTTACACTATCTAATTTAAAAGAAATCATTATTAATGCTATATATATACTATATATATATATACTATATATATAATATATAGTTATGTATTTTAGTTATTAAAATTTGCTAAAGGCTTTTAATTTATAATACACATTTAAAATTTATCTTGTTATTTAACATGTTAAAATATAGTATAAATTCAAGTGTTTTTATAAAAGATCATCTATTATATAAAGCTTATTATCTATTATCTAATATTATGATTTTTTACTTGAACAAGGAACTTCATTAATAATAACTATATTAAGTGTATTTTATTAATCTAATAGAAAACAAATCTCTTTAAATGATCTATTCAAATTTTATAAAAATTTATTTATGTAGTTTATCATATTATTTACGATAAAACTATGATAATAAAACTAAGTGATATTTTCGCAAAGAACATACTCGATCATAAATTTCCAAGTCTCTATCTAGTTGTATATTCGTTGTTGAATTTATATTTACTTTCTGCAATTATTCCTTATTAGGATATCTCGTCGATATTTCCCGAAGAGTTCGATCTATTTTTATAGCTTAAAGAATCCATATCTCTTGCTTAATAGCTAAGGTGAGTACCATATTCCCCCTTTTTACTCGTTTTCATACTGTTTTGGGGACATATACGTAAATTACTTTTACATACATACTTATACTCAAACTGCAACTTTGTCTTATGTGTTAACAACTTATACCTACTTGTTTATGTGCTTATTTGCTTTGTATGGTTTCGCATTCGGAGAGGTCCAACATAATCTCAGTCTAGTATGATCATACGCCAGTTGTTATAGCATTTGTGCTTCTCGACATCTCAGTTATACTTTCTCATTTGGTTAATTTGTTATTCTCGTATAACTTGTTGCAAATACTTATTTTTATACTATACTATATGTACACTTAAACTGGTGTGTTGCTCACTCAACATGTGTTGTTGACAAAATTCTATTTTATACGCATATGCAGGTTGGTGAAGACTTAGTGAAGACTTTAGTTAGAAGAACATTTTAATCAAGAAGTATAAAAATTTGTATTGTTGTATAAATTATTGTACTTGTTTGTATTTTGATTTATTTGAATAGTGAATTCTATTAATAGATATTGTCATTTAAATATTGCATGATAATAACCTTTGAAAAGCTGTGAGCAATCAGTCCGCCCCGGCATTTCCGCAGTAGGTTGGGGTGTGACAATGAAGGTTATGGTGAGGGTAGAGCCATGATTTCTCAACTGAAATTGTTGGTGTTGACGAAAAGGAAGAGGAAAATGCTCTCTTTAAAATTCGCTTACGTTTACGAAATTCGAACAAAAAAGATGCTTTTATAATAATAAATTTTGAAAAAGCTTTGTAATAATAATAAAAAATATTTCTTAGCTATTGCTAAGTTTGCGACCCTTTATGAATTTTTTTAATGTAAAATAAAGGTCTTCCTTATCACGGGGTCCTATGAAACTTTAAATATGATCGCCAACTAAAAATAACTCGTTTTGTATAGAACTATTATGATGATAATATAATAGGCTCAAGGCTTAAGACTTGTTTGAAACAACGATTTTACTTTATGTAACATTTTCATTTAACATTGAAAAATTTTATATATAATAAGAATTATAGTGGTAATAATAATAATAATAGTGCCCATAATAGTAGTAATGAAATACTAATGATAATAGCAATACTAAAAATACTAATAGTAGTAAAAATATTAATAATAATACTAATAGTAGTAGTAATAATAATAAATAATAAAATAATAATAATAATACTGATAATAATAACCATATGTTTGACTTAAAGTCTTTTTGAGAACATCAACTTGATTAAGTACTTGTTAATTAACTATTTTTAAAATAATTTAAGGCTTTGAAATTATAAGTATAAGGTGTTCGTAAACTCTACCTATATAATAAAATAGTGGATTTTCAACAACTATTTTTTTCTACTTTTCATCAAATCAATTTAAATTGCCACATGACATTTTGACATTTTTTTTTGTTTTTTCATTTTCATTAAAATACTTTTTTATCAAATCTTTTTAAATTACCAACTGCCATTTTGGCAAACAAAAAATTTATAATTTCCTTCTCAATAAAATGTTTTACATCAAATCTCTTTAAATTGTCACACCGAAATTTTGGCATTTTTTAATTTTTTTCTTTTCATTAACATATTTTAATCAAATCTCTTTAAATTGCCACATGGTATTTTGCCATTTTTTAGTTTTCCTTTTCATTAAATTAAAATTAAATCACATATAGCGCGGTTATGTAAACAACTAGACTATATCAAAAACAGTTTTATTTCCATCCTTCAGGCTTAAACCTAACAATTCTATACTCCTCAACCATAATTCTATAATGATTATACCCTAATTCAAAGTATAAATGCTATTAGACTATGCATATTCGGTTAAAGATCGTCTGCTTTTGCATTTTTCTTCTATATTGGAATTATAAGGTTCGTTTGATTTCTTATTTTTTACATGTGTTTCAATCGATATTAATCAACATGGGTATTGATTTATCGAATGCAACACAAAATTAAAACATTCATAGGAGATTTGTTGATAAAAACATGGATTTCAATAAATTAATTATATCCTTTTGGTTCTTTGATTAAATCCAATTTATGAAATGAGACTTCTCAAATTTTATTACTTTGGTTTGAAATTAAAGAGTTCTATTCAAATTTCTATATAACTTTGTACAACATGGCCTATATATATATAGTCTCCATGAAAGCTTACCAATAGAAAACTTTAACTTTTTGTAACGTTTGTTAACTACTACAAAACACTAATGTCTATTACGTGTATGCTATTGGTAATTTATGATATTAACAAAATGTTTGTAAATGTTTATATTATCATTTATTTATCGTATTTGTTTTATTATTACCCTGTGTACTACATGTGGTTTTTTTATTATATATTCTTTAATAACCCGTGTATCACATGGGTTCTAACCTAGTA